>NC_081186.1:131622046-131922046 GCF_029867415.1 Vicia villosa | reverse complement strand
TTAAACATATATACATTTTTATAACCAAACAAATTAGTATCATTTTACTTAACTCCTTTGATTCAGGCAATGTAGTATGTTGTGAAAACTATACCAATAATAGAGAATTTGTTGATAGGTTCAAACACACCAAATCCCATTTTAACTTAACTTTAACATTAAATTCATCGAATAAATATGAGTGGGACAAAAACGAATGACAACTAAAAATAAATGGTTCAATAGATCAAAATAATCTAAAATCAATGCAAGCAAATCGCCAACACGCAAAAGAAAGATAAAAGACAAGAATACAAAGTAACGTGTTTACCCAATTTGATTAAACTGATCTACTCTAGAAGAGAAAGCAACTCTCTGATTTACTATACTTCCAATAATTGTTACAAGATATAACAAAAGAGTTACAAGAAAATATTATCTCAAGTTTCCAAGAACATACTCTATTTACAAGAAAATAATATCTCAAGTTTCCAAGAACAAACTCTATTTAAAATAAGTCCAAGGTGTTTAAAAGTGTTTCTCAATCCCTTTAAATATTTTTAAAATTTCAAGAACACAATCATAAGAATTTATACTCTTGTCTCTCTAATATATATAACTGCTAAAATTCAACATATCAATAATGAGTATAAAATAAGACCTAGCAATGAATAATGCGTGAACCGAAAAGACCAAGCCTAATATTCGTAAGCTTCTCAAATAGTAGATGATGTTTAGGGGCCACCGCCCTCCTCAGTTATGTCGCCGCCACTAGCCAACCTCTGGTCGAGCATTGTCACCAAACGCTCTTGTGGCCACCTTTGATCATCCATATTCTATTTCCCACAGTTCATAACCATTCACACATGTTGAATATTCACTGAAGACACAATTCACAACCTTGCCATCAAGTTGAATTAGATTGATTTAATCAATAAGAAAAATATTAACAACCTTTAAAACATAGTACTTTTAAATTTTTCCTACTTGAAACCTTCATAAGTGTCCATAAATTAATTCATGTATATGGATATTTTATGACCAAGTAAGCTTATTTGAACTAGCCTTACCCCTAAAACTCAATGAAAACTAAATGCTCAATTGCGTTTTTATCGCATGTCTCCTGTAAAACTCATTAACAAGATCTAAAATAGCCTATATGAATATACCATGACTTAACCTCAAATCCCATATCTTGTTCTTGTTATGAATTTTTTCACTAGCTAATGATGAATGAAAAACAATATTGGAGCCTTCTAAAAATATAACCCACATATTTTTAGAACCTTTATCCATGATCCCTTCACCATGTGAAGTCTTCAACACCCTATGTCCAACACTAGATAAATAACTTAGATCACCAAACATTCTTATGGATAAAAAAATTTCCTGAGCACTAGAACATATCTCACATTATGTAGAAAGAACTAACGATCATCAGACAATTTTAAGTCTCGTTATACTAACACCATGAACCTTAGATATCTTATTAACACTGAGGGGAACTAATTCATATTCCTCAAGCTTCAAAGCCTCAAATTATTCTTTTTTTGAACACATGTAATATGAGAAACCTAAGTCCCCGTGACCCAACTTTTTTTAGTCTAAAAAATCAACACCACAAGTGCACCAACAATATGATAACTATTCTTATGTGAGGCAACATCAATATGAACATAATATTCATTGTGCTCTTTCTTTGGGACAATCCTTTATGAACTAATCATGTTTCTGACAAATAAAAATTCAAACATTTACTTGCCAACCCTCTTGAATTTGGACATCTCTCTATGTTCACTTCCTTCTTTCTAGACACAAAGTGTTCATCTTTATCGTCATTTTTTAAATCTTTCACCTTTGAAAATTGTTTGGATCTTACAGCCATCTAGACTTCATGCAAATTAATAATACCTTTCTTACCATAAAGAAGGGTGTCATTGGATTTCTTAAAAGATCTGGATAATGAACTTAACAAGAGTAAATCCTTGTCTTCACCATTAATCTTCACCTCAATATTCTCCAAAATTGTTGTGAATCTTGTTGAGATTACGACAAAATTCAATATAAATTTGTGAGGCAAAGAATAGTAGCAACCAAAATAAATGGTCTACAGCAATAATAATCTGTACACGGATAATATAACAGAATAATGCGAGAAAAACACGAAGATTTGTTTATTAGTTCGATCAAAGATCTACTCTAGGGGAGAGAGCAGCTCCCCAATTCAGTATACTCAAAAAGTTGTTACAAGAGATTACAGATGAGTTACAAGAAAATAGACTTTGCCTTCATGTTCCCAAGAATAACCCTGAAGGCGCCCAAAAATTAACCCTATTTTCAACCCAAGTGTTTCCCAACCTCTTCAACCTTAAATATATGAATAACCTAAACCCAAGGTGTAAACAAGTGTTTCCCAATTCTCCAATTCCATTAGATAACTCCAAAGTGTTATGCCTTTAACCCTTGCTCTCTCTTGTTGCTATAAGCTCTAAGATTGTCACCCTTTAAACACAACAAGGAGATACATATTTATAATAGCAAAAATCCAAGCCCAAAAAAAATAACACAATAATTATTAGAACAAAATATTATAAATATCTTATAATATATTTTATATTAAATTAGACTATTTATAAATTAATATATATTCAATATTTTAACATTAAATAACAGATCCGCAAACCGAATCGGTCAAACCCAAAATCCGTGAACCGCCCAAATCGAACATTCTTGTTATTTTTCGGATTCTTGATTTTTGGCAATCTCAAAACATGTTTTCTTTCTCTTCATAAACAAAGGTTTTAAGGCACATTTACAATAATCTCCACCTTGACTTTAAACCATGTTGATACCAATATAACAATCAACAACATTGTTGCTCTCTACTAGGTTAAAACTCTAATAAATAACCTTGATCAAATTCAAACAACCTTTGAATCTTGATCTTGCCACTTGCATCCACTTGTTTATAATTACCTTTTTGTGCCTAGGTAATTTAACAAGCCTACAAGTATGATTTTTCAACCACCCTTGACTCCACCTGTTTTCAAATGCCTCCCTGATGGGTTTTCTTCTTTTATTTTGCAGTCCTTCAGCCACATTAAAAACATAATATCCAAGGCTAACATAACCGTCCCTTTGAGATGCTACAATAACCCTCCTTACCTTATCATGAGTCAAATGATAATCAGAGATTTCTGTAGTCGTTTCCTTACTACTACTAGTATCCATAGTAGGAAACTCCACCTCAAACTGAGTTTTCTCCGTTATAGTTTCTCATAGGTTTCTCTCTTGGTTTTCATTATTCTCCCTCTTTAGAAATTCTCTACCAACCAAGTAAGTTATTTTATCTTCAGCTGTTCCCCAAAAACTCAATAACAACTCATCGGTAACATGCATTTTTATCCCTTGATTCCTGTAAAATTCATTATACTCCTCTGAAAATTTCTCAAGGCATTCATAACACCTTAAACCCAAACCCCATAGTTCTTCCTTGTCATAAAGCCTCCAGTAGTTACTGGTGAATGAAAGAATGACAATATCTGCACCTTCTAAAATATATAGACCATATATTTTAGAACCTTTAGCAATAATAACTTTATCATGCGAAATCTTTAACATTCCATGTTCAACTCTAGTGCAATAGCCTAGATCATCAAACATTCTATAACAAGTTTCACATGAGTTCTGGAAAATACCTCACATAATGAAGAAGAAGCTCACGGTTATCAAACATTTTAAATTTGACCGTACCAATACCATGAACCTTGCAAGCTTTATTATCACCAAAGAGAACTACTTCACCTTGCACCATCTTTAAAGTTTCAAAGTATTCTATTCTTTGACACATGTGATAAGAGCAACATAAGTCAATGACCCAACTATCTTCAGTTTCTAAATTTGATACTACTAGTACATCGGCATCCTCATAACTTTCCTCACCCAAGGCAACTACAGCTTGAATAGAATCTTCATTGATCTTTCTCTTAGGATAATCCCTTTTAAAGTGACCGATTTTCTGACAATTAAAACATTTTACCTTTGACTTGTCATACCTCTTTGATTTGGACATCCCTTTATGCTTAACTCCTCCTCTTGACACATTTAAGCCTTCGTCACTATCTTCAATCTTTAAATCTTTCGATTTTGAAAATTCTTTAGATTTTACCGTCGTCTGGACTTCATCCAAAGTAATAGTACCTTCCTTACCATAAATAAGTGCATCCAAAAGTGCTCAAAGGATCTGGATAATGAACTCAACAGGAGCAAAACCTTGTCCTCATCATCAATCTTCACTTCAATATTCTCAAGATCAACGATAATCTTGTGAAATTCTGTAAGCTGCTCAACTATAGATTTGTTCTCCACCATTCAGAATGAATATAGTTGTTGTTTCAGATACAACCTGTGAGCCGAAGACTTTGTCATATACACTGATTCAAGTTTTACCCACATAGCAACCACAGTTTCCCAAAAACCTGGCATTTCTAAGGTTTCCCTTGAGAATAGCCAAAACCCTATGCTATACCTTTAAACCCTTGCTCTCCCTTGTTCCTGTAAGCTCTAAGATTGTCACCCTTTAAACACAACAAGGAGATACATATTTATAATAGCAAAAACCCAAGCCCGAAAAACACAACCCATTAATTAATAGAATAAAATATTATAAATATCTTATAATATATTTTATATTAATATAGACTATTTTTAAATTAATATATATCTAATATTCTAACATTAAATAACGGGTCCACAAATTGAACCGGTTAAACTCAAAATTCGTGAACTGTCCAAACTGGACATTCTTGTTATTTTTTGGCTTCTTGATTTTTGGAAATCTCGAAACATGTTTTCTTTCTCTTCATCAACAAAGGTTTTAAGGTACATTTACAACAAAAACATTAATGATCTTGTGAAATTCTATCGAATGCACCACTATGGATTTTTTCTCTACCATTTAGAATGAATAGAGTTGTTGTTTCAAACACAATTTGTGAGTCACAGACTTGGTCATATACAATGATTCAATCTTAGCTCACATCGAAGCTTCTGACTTCTATTAGAAATTTATCCCCGATGCACAAGATATTGGGACTCCTAACCTTATCCACCATCTCGGTCTTCTCGACTCATGTTAGGTGTGGAGGCATTTATGTCATACCCTTTAATGCTTAAATACACTTTTGTCGTGTTATACTTGCTTTTGTCTTCAATTTCCATAACCCAACAAATTGTCTCAAGAAAACTTCTTGATATCTTATTTATTACCAATGGTGTTCACTTTTAAACAAAGTCCATTTGCCCCACGGTGGGCGTCACTTGTTGTGAAAACTCTAGCAATAATAGTGAATTTTTTATAGGTTCAAGCACATTAAGATATCATTGAATATAACCTTAATATTAAATTTGTCAAGGATAAATATATATGAGACAAAGAAAAAAAAACATAAATAAATGGCCTCAAGCAACTAAAGTAACCTATAATCAGGATAAGCGAATCCATAACAAGCAAAAGAAAGATAAAAGACGAGAGCACGAAAAATTTGTTTATCCTGTTCAATCAAACTGATCTACTATGGAGGAAAATATAGTTCTCCGATTCACTATACTTCCAACAATTATCACAAGAGATTAAAAAAAAAAGAGTTATAAGAAAATAGTATCTCAAGTTCTTAAAACAAACCTTATTATCTACCCAAATGTTTCTCAATCTCTCTAATACTCTATATACGAATCACACAAGCCCAAAGTATTTAGAAGTATTTTCTAGTCCCCTTAAATTTCTCCAAAGGTTTCCCGAATTCCAAGAACACAATCATAGGATTTTCTACTCTTGTCTCTCTAAGTTGTTTTTAGGGTTGCTACATCCTCCCTTTGTCCTTTAGACTACATTATCAAGGTTATTTTAGAAATTAAGAGTGATAAAGATACATATTTGTAACTACTAAAAGATCCATAATTGACCTAAAACATGATCCATCAACGAACATATATGCAAACTGAAACAAACAAGCTCGACGCTCGCTAGCCGCTCAAATCGGACATGATATTTGAGGCCCGCCGCCCACCGGAGCTTTGCCGCCGCAAGTGGCCGGACTCCGATTAACCTTCGTGGCATTTGAACTTCACTCGCTAAACCGCCTTTCCACGACTCTGACGTCCTTCGTCGAATATATATTTTTTTTTAACTATTTTTAGCCTTTTGCAACTTTGGGTTCGAAATACAATTTCTTTTTCTTTATCATTTAAAGTTTTAAGACATACTTATACAAAATTTACAAATATATAAATAATATAGTATTTTAAAACAAAATTTTAATTGATATTATAAAAAATTATTTTGGTGATTGAAAATGTTTGACAAAATAAACTTTTTTTTCATAAGAATAACTTAGTAAGTTTAGAGATACATCTCTATATACAAGATTAAAAAAACTATCAATCTCACTTCATTGAAAAATTTGCAATGAATAATATAAAAACCGAGTATCTCCCAATAATATTAGTATATAAAATCAAAAGAGGTCTTTATCAAAAATCAAAATCAAAAGAAGTATTCTAATTGATCACTTAACTTAGCTAGTTTCCATGAAAACTTGAAAATATGTACTGATTAGCTAGGCTTAATAGGATTTGTCTCCCAAAAAAGCCTTCACTTACTTGTCCTTAAATTTTAATTTGCAACAAAATATGCTACATTCCACCTTGGTTTTGTCAATTAGTTTGAAGTTTATCATATCAAGTTGGTTAAGTCGACACTAATTGACACAATGATATTACTGTTAATTTTGTCAAGTAACTTTACAAGTACGTTCTTAGCAACTTCCTTAACAGTAATTTTTTACACCTCACTTCCATTTTTGTACCTTTCACCCAGATAATGTTAAATTGGTTAGGTTTTGAATAAATATTGATTATTACTTTATTCAATATATATCCTATGTTCATTTGGTACTCCTATTACATTAATTTATAGATTATTTAATATGTACCCAATTTTGAGTTAAATTTGTAAAAGTTGAATTCTTTATAAGGTCGTTGTTTTTTCTTGGCCATGTTATTTTAAGATAAGATATCATGCGTGTTTTTTGGAATCAGATAAATTCAACTAATTATTTGTTTATATTTGTAATTTTATTACTCAAGTGTGGTGTGATAGTTTTAAGTGTTTGGCTTAAGAGTTGGTGTTGTTCTAAATATATGGTGTCTTTTGCAGTTTTGGATCTTTCGGAGAGAGGATTAGGATTAAATTAGATAACTTAACACTCAGCGGGGTTATCAATTGTTAGTTTGTTTAGTGGTGATTGGCGCTGGACTTGGTAGGGAGAACCACGGTTCGATCCCCCGTAACTGCGATCGGGAGGGGGCTGGAACCACTTGATGCCAGAACTGACCCCCTTAGAATCAAACTCTTATTCTGAAAGTTGTTTCTTACGCATTACGTGTATTGTTCTTCTCACTTATAAGATGTTCAATATTTATTTTTTTATTTATTGCGAGAGTTTAACTCACACTTGACACATTATAATATTTATTCTTCGAGTGTCCTTAATCCAAGAATCTTTATCGTTCTTCTCACGTCATCATCGCCCAAAATCTTAAGAAAGTAGGTGTATAAGTCTTCTAACTTATAAGATGTTTAACATTTACTCTTTTATTTCATGTGAGACTTTAACTCATATTTAACATGTGATAACGTCTCAGACTCAAGTCTGAGACTCCTTGTGTCCTTAATATCACACCAAAAATCTCTATTGCTTTCTTGACATCATCACCCAAATCTTAAGGCATTGGGTGGGTCTTCTAACTTATAAGAAGCTCAATAATTACTCTTTTATCTAATGAGAGAGCTTTTATCTCACACTTGAACATCATAACATTTATTCCTTTACTGTGATACAATTTGTATCCTAATTCTACATAAATAATCTCTAATACTCTTTCCACAAAGTCGAACCCAACTTTAATATCTATTGAGACTCGAGTGGAGGGCTTTATTAGGTTGGACTAACATGTTGAGCTAATAAAACGATATAAGTAAGTGGGACATTACATATTCACTCAAAATTTTAAAGCTATAAGTGTATGAGTCATCTCACTTATAAGATGTTCAACATCTACCGCTCTATCCAATATTAGATTTTAAATCACTTCAATTTTAAGAGGTATCTAAATCGGTCACGAAAAATTATTTTCTTATACAATTTAATTTATATAAAAAAATTAGAGACTGAAATTTTGGTCATTAATATTTTTTATTTCCTTTTTCTATTTTTAATCATCTTTATTATGTTACTATTTCCTTTCTATTTTTTTAAAGATTTTAATTCTCTTTCAATTTTTAATTTTTACTAAAATTTTATATTTTTTTATTGTTTTAACAAATAATATATTTATATCAAAAACTCTTTCAATTTTTAATCTTTACTAAAATTTTATATTTTTTTATTGTTTTAACAAATAATATATTTATATCAAAAAACTATATGTATATATGTTTAAATATAAAATATAATAATAGATGTGAAGTGAAGTGGTGTAGTGGCAAGTTCTTATTAAAATACGAAGAGATCACAAGTTTGATTCCTAGATGTCACAATTTTTAATTTTATTTTATGAAAAAGAACTCTAAAATTGATCTCTAAAATCGGTCACAAATTCGATCTCTAAATTTCAGTCACTAAATTCGTTGCAAAAACTTAACGACTAACATTGATAAATCGGTCGCTTAAGGTTTTAGTGACTAATTTTTAAACTTTTTCAGTTTCTAATTCAATCACTAAAAGCGAATTTTCTAATAATATTAATTAATACATTAAATATAAAAATTAAAAATCTGCTCTACATTTTGTATTGATAGATTTTAGAGTCATATCTAAGGTTAATTAAATCTTATGTTAAGACCGTAATACCAAATAATGTTTATGTTAAGAGATCAAGGCACTCTTTTTTGAAGCGAATACATTTATCAATGTAATTACAATGAACACCTTAACAACATATAAACAAATTTTAGCACCATTAATTATTTTGTTTATATATAAGTTATGCTTCATTCAATAAATGTATGAGTCGTTTTTATATATATTTTTCATGATTTTTTTTAATAAAAAGCTAGATTCAAAATAATCTAAATCAACGTGTGTGACTCGATTTTTTTTTCTGACGTAGACTCAAGCTTAATCATATCCAAACACTCTGTTATCTTCATAGTAAATTAATTTTTATTATTTTAACTGTATTCCATGTGACATTTTTATGGATTATTACCTAAAAAAATGTGACATTTCATAATAAAAAAAGAACAATTCCGTCGACATTTTCCGCGTGTATATGATATACTAATACAAAATATATCTTCCCAAAATGAAAAAGACGAAAAGTCACATTATTAATATATATATTCTAAAATAATATATAAAATTTCTATTTAAATTTATTGTTAAATATATCTCTGATATTATTCACTTGCATTGTGTGCAGTAGAATATTACAAGTGGATAAGAAAAAAAAGACAGATGAATGAGTAATATGCGAATTGTCATCACAGACGCGTTAAGCCAGCTGGGTTTTGAAGTAAAAAAAAGCAGCAAATTGAGTTGAGAAGAATACGAATAAAATTATTATGCATGGCAGCAAAGGTTGGCAATAAGTGATTATTCAAACCGTGTTGACTATGAAACATCCATGACATGTTTCAGAAACTACGTGGTACGTAGTACTTATTACTTGTCATGTCCTTCCTTCTTTCCCAAACTTCTAGGATTCACTCGGGAGTCAGGACATTGTTTGTCGTATATAGTAACCACAGTCGACAGCTAGCTAGATTGTCTAACTATGGACTAGTTTCTTACTTGTTCTTTACTTCTTTGCTGTAACGTTTTGATGTCGATTGTGTTAGGATTTCGAATAAAAAATCTAAACCAAACTATGTTTGATTTGGACGAGGGTCAATCTTAGCAATATTAGATTGAATAGTTATAAGAGAGATGTTTTGGGCTCTCCGAAAAATCATTAGGAAGAAAGTCTAACAACAAGTGTTAAAAAAAAGTGTTAAAAAAAATTACGAACTCTCATCTATGGCTAGGATATATACCATCGCATTTTTCATTATTTATATCTAGTCGAACAATTATTTGTATAAGGCTTTAAATTGAAGCGGACAATTTTAACTCTTTATATTATATAAAGATTCAATCGCGATATTTTAGGAATGCAATTCATTCTCACTTTTATTAAGTGATCACTGATCTTCTTCTCTCGAAACACCAATTTATTTCTGAAACAAATCAGATAACACTCTTGAAATCATGAAATTGTCAAAAATTATCATGTTTGCCGCTCAATGTCACGCTGCCATTAAGGCTAACAAAGCTCCGTGTCTTCCTCCAGTAGAGAATGATCGAGTCCTTGTGACCTCCATTTATGCTCTTGTGCAAGAAGATCTTGCTCCTTGAGTGGGGAATGTTCCAAGCCTTACGTTTCTTCCAACATATACAATAGTTTTATCAAGGTCAACGTTCACAGCAACCTCCTTCACAGTCGTTAATGCTTGGACACGAGATGCTCCTGAACATTCAACAACTGCAAGCCAACATAGGCATGGAAGGAGTAACATATACTGAATATTGTCTACAAATTGGGACAATAACAAAATTCCCAAGACTTGGCTAAAAATATACTCTAAATTGAATAGAACATGCAACGTGCTCCCCTGAGAGCCAATGGAACGTACGAGGCGGCATCGCAAAACAACCATATAATCATACCACAATCAACTTCACAAGATGCGACCTCATCACACAGTTGTCTTAGATTTTCAACACAAGGCTTCAGGATTTGGAAATTAGAATCGATTTTGAGAAATAAGTAGATATTCAAATCGACATGGTCAGTCTCGGCCATTTTTATAATGCGTCTCGTCGAAGGGCAAAATGACTTTGGTCGAACTCTTGGTATCACAAAGACCAAAGATATATGTTTTGAACATAGACAAATTTTTGAGGTTTTCAAGTGGCAAACAACTGCGTATAGTCGAACAAGACTGGGATGGATAAGATCATATGGTTATTCAAAACACGTGTAAAGCTTGCAGAAATATGTTTTGCATGGTTTTTGAGAACATGGCGAAAGGTTATAGTATATAAGTAATGTTTGTTTATGTTTTTAAAGGTCTGTAACTTTACATAAATTTTAGAAACTCAAAGTATCAGTGTTGAGACAAACGAATCTCCAATGTATGTGTTTGCGTTCCATCTTAGGAATTAAGTTCTTTATTTTCAGTTATTTATTACATTCAAGTAACTTTATTGCATTTAAAGTTCCCTTTTTACTATTTTTTTTATAGTTTTCAACTTTAATGTCAAGAGTGCTCAAACCTACAAACTTTTGCACAATATGTCCGAGATTTTTTCGAGTTTAATCCCTTAAGTAAATTGAAACTTGTCTTTGTTTACCAAATTTCCAAGTAAACAAATTGGCACGTCCGGTGGAACCCATCGTATGAAAGTTTCAATTTCTTTTTTAAATTTGCATATATGTTCCCCATTTATGAAACTTCTGAGTCTTAGTGTGCATGAGATTGAGGAGTGGTAGGATTTACAAAGATTATGCTAGTAGAACAAAAACAAAGTACACAAGAATGGTGAATCCAAGAAATAAAAACAATGGAGAATATCCTTATAATACTTCAGAGGAAGGCACAGTCACTGCAAGATCAACTGAAGCAATTGCCTCCACAGCCAGCACGACAGCCATACTGTCGACTATACAAAATGGGGCAATATTATCCCTATCAATAACACAGAGTCACCCTGTGACTCCTAGACCGACAATGGCTAGTGATTTTAAGCCATACATGTCAAGTTTCACAATGCCCACGAATGGTCGTGAACAATCATATGGTATGCAAACGTCAATGATTACAGGTTTGTATACAAATGCATCAACATTTGCTGAAAATGCGGAACTTTCACCACTTGGGGATAAGATTCTCTACCCAAGTAATGCCAACTTTCACCACAAACTCTGTAATTGTGTTGAGACACCAAATGGATGAACGTAACCATGATATGGTTAATTTTCTTAACCAACAAAGGGGTACGACATTTAAACCTTTGATTCAAAACACGAATCATAGTTATCAACAGTTAGCGACTCATATGACTCAAATTGTTGACTTCTGTGGCGCCCCTCATGCATAAGTTCAACCAACCATACAACCCCCAGTGGCTAGACCTATTCAAAATGAATGAATAATCCTTGAAGAAAACACACTTAACTAGTGACAACAATTTGTGCCCCATGTATTCGAACAACCAAGGCCTAGGGAAGTCGAACGCCGGCTAGTTATTGTAGTTAATTGAAATCAGGAGGTTGACAAAGTGGTCCACCAAGTTTGACAAGACGATTTGGTAGGAGATAATAATCTTGCAGCCGTGGTCGAAAGAATAATGGCGCAAAATGGTTTGAATGTTGGCCTATAAAGGCCAAATTAGATATCCCCACTATCGAAATACATATCGTAGACAGAACTCCCAAATGGGTTGGAAAGTTCCTAAGTTCACCAAGTTTGTTGATGACACTAGTGAATCCACAGTCGAACATATCATTCGATATTTGATTGAAGCAGGAGATATTATAAACAATGAGAAATTGAGGATGATATATTTTCCCATTACAAGGATCAGAATCAGCCATAAACAACCTTGGTCAAAACAACCAACCCTTGGGGATGGGATTCTCTTCCCAAACAATGCCAACTTTCACCATAAATTATGTAACTGTATTGAGACAACAAATGGATGAAAGTAACCATGATATGGTTAATTTGCTTACCCAACAAATGGGTACAATTTTTAACGCTTTGATTCAAAACATGAATCATAGTTATCAACAGTTAGCGATTCATATGACTCAAATTGATGACTTTTGTGGCACCTCTCAAGCACAAGTTCGACCAACCATATAACTCCCAGTGGCTAGGCCTATTCAAACTGGAGGAATAATCCTTGAAGAAAATACATTTAACATGGGCCAACAATTTTTCCCCATGTAGTCGAATAACCGAGGCCTAGGTAAGTCGAACGCTCGCAAGTTGTTGTAGTTAATCAAAATCAGGATGCTGACCAAGTGGTCCACCAAGTTCGACAAGACGATCTGGTAGGAGAAAATAATCTTGCAGCCATGGTCGAAAGGATAATGGCAAGAAATTGTATGAATGTTGGCCTGCAACGGCCAAATTTCATATCCCCGCTATCGGAATACATATTGCAGACAGAACTCCCAAGGGGTTAGGAAGTTCCTAAGTTCGTCAAGTTTACTGGTGAAACCAGTGAATCCACAATCGAACATATTGATCGATATTTGAATGAAGCAGGAGATATTACAAACAATGAGAATTTAAGGATGAGATAAATTTTCCCATTACAGGGATCGGAATCGACCACAAACAACCTTGGACGAAATACCCAACCCTTAGGGATGAGATTCTCTTCACAAGCGATGCCAACTTTCACCATAAATTTTGTAACTATGTTGAGACAATAAATGGATGAAAGTAACCATGATATGATTACTTTTCTTACCCGACAAATGGGTATGATATTTAACCCTTTGATTCAAAACATGAATCATAGTTATTAATATTTAGCGACTCAAATGACTCGAATTATTGACTTCTTTGGCACCCATCATGCGCAAGTTCGACCAACTACAACCCTAATGCCAGGCTTATTCAAAATTAAGCAATAATCCTTGAAGAAAACTCAATTAATCAGGGCCAAAAATTTGTGCCACATTTAGTCGAACAACAGAGGCCTAGAGAAGTCGAACGCCCACCAGTTGTTGTAGTTAACTTAAATCAGGATGCTAATCAAATGGTACACCAAGTTTGACAAGATGGTCAGGTAGGAGAAAATAATCTTGCATCCATTGATGAAAGGATAATGGCGTGAAATGGTATGAATGTTGGCCTGCAGAGGCCAAATTATGTATCCTCCCTATCGGAGATCGTTCGAGAGACTACTGAGAAAGTGAAGTTGATTCAAGAGAAGATGAAGACTTCTCATAGTAGGAAGAAGAGTTACCATGACAAGAGAAGGAAAGATTTGGAATTTCAGGATGGTGATCATGTGTTTTTGAGAGTCACGCCGGTGACCGGTGTGGGGCGAGCATTGAAGTCTAAGAAGCTCATTCCTCGTTTTATTGGACTGTATCAGATTTCAAATAAGGTTAGAAATATGACGTATAGAGTGGCGTTACTTCCGAATCTTTCGAATTTGCATGACGTGTTTCATGTGTCGCAACTCCGAAAGTATATTTCTGATCTGTCTCATGTGATTCATATGGATAATGTGCAAGTACGAGATAATCTCACGGTGGAGACTATGCCGGTAAAGATTGAGGATCGCGAGACAAAAACGCTTAGAGGCAAGGAGATTGCTTTGGTGAAGATAGTTTGGTCGGGAGCTGCCGAAGAGAGTTCGACGTGGGAATTCGAAAGCAAGATGCGAGAATCGTATCCTGAGCTATTCGATTGAGGTAATTTTCGAGGACGAAAATATTTTAAGTGGGGGAGAGTTGTAACGACCGTTTTATTTTAGTCCTTTATGTTATTGTGTGTTATGTGAATTAATTGATGGTTATGTGAATTATGTGTTAATTATGTGCTTAATTGACATTATGTTATTTTATTGGGAGTTATTAGTAATAATATGATTTAGTGAGACTTTTAGTAATTGGGCCTAAGTTAGAATTAGTAATTGAGAGGTGCTAATTAGAGCCCATTAGCATTATGAGAAAGTTGGCAAGGGTTTAACAAACCAAGGGAATTTAGAGAATGGAGTTAGAATTCATTTGGTGAAAGAAGAGAAAGAAGAGATAAGAGAAGAGGAGAAAGTTATGTCAAATCCCAAGATTGAAGATTAGAGTTGTCTTCAATCCAAACCTAAGGTAAGGGTGGGATTCTTTCATGATAAAGGATTGTATGATAGTAGTTTATGGTGGGGATTGATTGTATGTTTGTTATCCATGAATGTGTGAATTGAAATTGTTAGGGTTTGTGATAGATTTCCATGAAATTGTGCCTTTAATCACGTTGTGAAGAAGATTGTTGATAAATTATGTTAGATGCTGGTTATATGTGCCTTAAATTGTTGTTTTAGAATGGTTTTGGTTAGTGGAATAGTGATTTCGCATGTCTGTTATCGTTGTTATTTTTTTGCAAAATTGCACGTCCGCTAAGCGGCCCTGATCCGCTAAGCGACCCCTGGGAACGAATTTAAAAATGCGCGAGCTCGCTAAGCGGAGATGGTCTGCTAAGCGGAGATGGTCTGCTAAGCGGAGCTGGGAAACTATTCACTTCTGTTTTTAGTTCTGCGAAGCGCGCTGAGCCCGCTAAGCGAACCTTGCTGTTGGAAAACCTTTTGAAACTTCTAATTGATGTATCTTTTAATCCGTAACTCCTTTTTATGCACCGTTTGAACCTCCGTAAAGCTCAAATAAATTTCTATCTAATGAGAATGATTGGAATGATATCTGGATAACTTTTCTTAAATTTCATTTTTCGATATTGTGATGTGTAACACCCTCCTAAACCCCGGGACAATTATATGAAATTCAGAGTAAAACATAAAAACAAGGGTGCCACAATTTAAAATACATCAATTTATCATAAGTCAATTGTCATGCTACACTTAGGAACAAATCATCAAATTATCATAATCATGTTTCTACACAGCGGAACATTCTTCAACGGATAAGCATAACATCATCTATGCAATATCCCACAAAATAAATCCAAAACAAATAGATAGAGTTATAATCAAAACTCTATACTAGCGTTCCCCCAGTGTTACAATATCAGAGCATGACACCGACTCAAACTAATGAACTAGCCTATCAGTTATCCTCACTAAAATCAGGCGGCTACACTTCAATCTGAAAATGATCAACAATAAGGGTGAGTCTCATTCTCAATTAAACAATATTATCAGTTCATAAACGATAGAACATCAACAATATAATATTCACCCAATAGCAAATACATTCAGATTATACACACTTCCACAAACAACAATAATTCAAACACACAACATTATAACATTGGACAACCTTCCATTCATGATATAATCATTCATACATCTAATGCAAATGCAACTATTTGCATGTGGTACCAATCATGAGTTTTTACTCATCTCATCGATCCACCATCATCAAGGATACGGCTAATTCCTCTCACTAATTCCACACAATGGGAATTAGCGACCACTGATCCATCTACGTCAGGATTCAGCCACCATATGATTACGAAATGCATGCATCATCTATCACATGCTAACCACCACTTCAATCATATGAACAACATTATCATAATTCAACACCGAACAATAATCATGGATAATGTATTCTCACCTCAACATAATCCAACTAATTACATTATATTATTCACACCGAACACAACATTTCATTATAAACATGTTGTCATAACACATCCACATTGCCACATTTATCAATATATATACACAATGCATAAACTCACCAACATAACACCAAATAGTGCATTTATATTTTAACACCATTCAACAATCATGTAATACTTACATCACACCAAACACAACATCAACATAGCAAATACATTGCCGCAACGCCACCGCATAAATACATTTATCACTTACGCATACAAGTATAATTCACCACCATAAATACCGGGTTTTTGAAATAAAATCGAGCTACTGCTCTTTAAGCTATTTTATTAGATAGAAAATATAATTATTGACCCAACGCCCAAAACGGCACCCAAAACGGACTTACGGTTCAGAAGATAGAAATTTTTGAAAATAAATATTTTTCATAAAAGCTGCAGCGTAACGGGTTACGAAAATAGCGTAACGGGTTACGCCTGATAAAAATCATTTAACTTTCAAAAACGCTTTAGCGTAACGGGTTACAAAAAACAATTTTTCAAAAACAGCTTCAGCGTAACCGGTTACGCTTGACGGAACTCTATTCGTTATTATTTTTACATGACCGTAACCGGTTACGAACAACACCGTAACCGGTTACGAAATCGTAACCAACCCAAAAACCCCATTTTTCACAACCCTAACCAGTTACAAGCCCGACCGTAACAGATTACATCATCCTGCAACAGAAAAAGCACTTTTGACAGCAACTTATTTTCCCCCAAACACAACCCAATCGAATCATTTCGACTGTACACGAAAAATAGAATCAATTCATAGATAATACATGTTATATCATCAATCAAACAACACATCCAACATCATCAAACATCACAACATGCATTTACACATAATCTATCAATTTGAACCTAAAAGATCAAAACCCCCAACCTAGAATCTATTTCTCTATCGAATCAATAGCATACAATATCAATCCTATCATCTACAACCCAATAATAGAGGTTAATCGGAAGAGTCCCCCTTACCTTAGCCAAGAATCTGGACTTTCCCCTTCTTCTCCATCAAACTCGTAAGCCCTTTTTCTTCAAATTCAGCAAGAATCTCTAATCTTCAAACTCGCTTATCTCCCTCATCAAGAATTTCCCTGACACGAATTAATATATCAAATCGAAGGAAATTTCGTGTAGAATTCAAATCTTTAAAAATTACCTGATTTGGAGCTACGAGTAGAAAGTTATGACTCATTTTGTGAGGGCTGCACCATGAATACGAAAATGAGTTTTGTCCATGAGTTCTTCTTCTCTCCCTCTTAGGTTTTCTTCCTGTATTTCTCAATTTCCTCTTATTTCCTTGTTTTATGAAAACATAACATAATTTAGTAATGGGCTCAACAACTTAACACCCCCTCATTACTAAATACCACACTTGGCCCAAAGACCAATATTCCATAATTCCTCCAATTAGTTCAACGAAAATACTAAATAATTCTAAATAATAATTTAATTTCCGATTAAATTAAAATTAGAAAATATGGGGCGTTACATGATGTATTGCGAAGTGAAAAAATATTGTATGATGACACAACATAGCGACGTGATTGAGAAGTGACGAATTACTATATAGGGTTAAATAAGTTTTTTGTCCCTATAAATATGGCACTTTTCACTTATAGTCCTTACAAAAAAATTCGTCGAACTTTGGTCCTCCCAAAATTTTCCGTCACGATTTTTGGTCCCTGCCGTTAGATTTCACTAACAGAGGCTTACGTGGCACGCCACATATGACGCCACGTCAGGTAAAGTCAAAACTAAAAAAAAAAGACAGATTGCGGGGGTTTTAAACCCCCTTTAAATAACTTAAAAACAAGAGTGGTTGGATATAAAGTAAGAATATCTAGCAAAAGTATAGAGAGAATGGAGAATGATCAAAAGTCCCAGTTCCAAAGGAATGGTTGATGAGAAAAAGGGTCATCATCATAAACATCATCATCACCTTCACCTTTAACTAGTTCCTTCTCAATATTGTCCTCAAATAGTGGTAGATGTTGTGGTAAACTGAATAACTCACCCGAATTCATCTTCTCAAGATCAGAATAGAAACCACCATAATTCTCAGACCCAACAAAACTAGTATCACTGCTAGAACTTGCTGGACATTGCACTGCTAGCGAAGATTCTAATTGGTCACTAAGTATAGAAACTCCTAAATCATAAAGCAGGTTCCATAAATGATATTAATGTCATTAATCAAGGGTTTTATGATGAAACTCAAACCTCTATCAACAACAATAACATGATCATGCAACTTTTCATATTTCTATATATTTTCTTGTTGACATACAAATAAATATATATAGTAGTACTAATATATTGACGCAAAAGTATATGGATTAATCAAAGTATAGTAGAAGTGAGTTCAAGGGTTACGTTTAGAACGAGATCACAGTTTGAGATTATGAACGAGATCACAGTGTGAGATTATGGATGATAGATACAAATGGAGGAAGTATGGAAAGAAGTTCGTCAAGAATAATTCTAACCCATGGTAACTAGTAATTAGTTATACTTAATTAATCTATATGATTTATTTTAACTTACATTGAGCACTTATATTCATATCCAATATATTGGTGGTGGTGGGTTGATTAGATGTATTGCCATAGAATTTTTTTGTGGCGACTGGCATATACTATAGCGTGATATGGAGAGGGGACGTGGACTCATCTTGTCATAATAATTAATTATAAACTCTATCACAATCATATATAGTTGTATGCAATATGCATGTTTGTTTAATTAGCAAACAAATGGTGTAGAATTAATAAACCTTACTTGTGTGGTTCTTACTTGTGTGGTTCTCATTGTTTTGTCCTTCAATAGAAAAAAGAGTAGCAACTTCTTGTTTCAATTTGAGTGTATGTATATGTTAGTTCAACTTTCCACTTGTTAAATAATGATGTAAATGTGAAAAGAAAGTTAGAATAATTTAATAAATTTTAGAATTAGTATTTAGTATATTACACTCTATAGATCTATGTAAACATGCAGGAACTACTATAAGTGTTCAGGTGAAGGGTGTGGTGTGAAGAAGAGGGTGGCAAGGGTAGGGAAGATACAAGCTATACAATTTATGATGGTGTCCACAATCATGAGAGTTCGTGCACTTCGTACTACACTCTACTAGCAATGTATTTGATGTATTCCAATGAATGGCAACTGCAGGAGATATGAATGGTGTCATACCCCAAAATTTGCCCACCACATTTTACACTCTGGCTCATTTGAATATCAGACGCTCAAGACATGACTGACTGTACTCTCTCCTAAATAACAGCCTCACAACTAGGGTTTTGCCTTCCTCAAAGGAAAGTCAGGTTCTGACACCTCAAGTGGACTTCATGGTCTCTCACATGCTTCAAAGGATCCTCATGACAAGTTTCAATCCCTGATTCAAAAGATTGCTCACTCAATGGCCCAAACGATCAATAATCGATTGGTTGACCTAAAAGTCAAACTATGGTCAAACCACAGCCAAAACTTCTGATTTTTGGTCATCTTCCTCATTTTGAAGTATCATTCATCATTTGATCAAATATTGATCATGATTCATCACGGAAATCTCCAAAATCATCAAAACCTAAATTCCTAAATTAGGGTTTTCATAGGAAAAGTCAACTGAACTTTGACCAGCCATAACTTTCACCTGGGACATCAGAAATTTTCCATCCAAAGCTCAATTTGAAGGAAATTGAATTCTCTACAACTTTGTCACTCACATGCCAAGTCTAAAAATGCTTCATTTGAGAGATATGGACTAAAAAATTATAGGTCCTTTTGAAAGTCAACAAAAACATCTTTTGGGTCAAAGCTCATAACTTGAGCATGGAAGACCCAGTTGAGACGAAATCAAAAGGAGGTTTTAAAGGACATCTTAAGCTTTCTAAAAAGGTCAAGAACACCCTCATCGGGTTAAAATTGAGAGAGATACACATGGTTGAAGTTGAGTAATTTCGGAGAAAGTGCATGAAGCCAATATTGAGCAATCTTGAGTTCTCTTCAAATGGGCCTTAATGCTTGAACCATCCACGTGATTTAGAGCCCATAGAAGGTCCATAGACTCACTCATCTTGGTTTTATAGTTTTTATTTATTTTATTTTTGAGTTTATTAATTTAAATTCAAAATAAAATCAACTAAAATCTCAATCAAATGGTAGAAGTTTTATGTGTATCTTTTATAATCTTTTTAAATCAATTTTTAAGATCACCATGAAAGCTCATAAAAAACCCCTCTTTATTTTATGATTTTATTTCTTTATTTTTGAATTTATTTATGTAAATTCAAATTTAAATCCAATAAAATCATTCCAAATTATGTGAGTCATGCTTTGTGATCCTAATTGATTTATAAAGGATATAACACGTGAGACAAAAGCTAAAAATAAGATGGGACTCAAAATAGGAAGCTTTTGGTGCAAGATTGAAAGAGTGAAAATCAAATATTTTGCACATTGAATGCCATATATTTCCACAGAAATTCTGACCTAAGGACTCTTAATATATATACACACAAAACCCTAATGCATGGGGGGACGAATTTTGGTGAAGAGGATAAGGATTCAAAGCTTCCAAAATTCTCAAAAACTAGGGCATATGGAGAAATCCTTCTCAGCGAGTCTCAGTCCAAGAAAATGATTCAATCACACCCCTGATAGCACCAGAAGCAATTACCAATCATTTGTGGAAGCTTGCAGCCATCCATGTCGTCTCCTCCAAGGTGTGTCACGTAAGTAAAATTCTTGGACTCTAGACTTCCGTTACGTGATATATAAATCACTTTGATGCATATACGTATGTTCACAATGATGTTTACAAGTGCTTAGAACCATCGAACACGAGTTTTGACGCCTGATTCGTGGATCACCATTGTTGAGCTTCAAACTTTGGCTTCTTCATTACGCGTTTTGCAGGCAGCCTCCGGCCATATAAACGGCATCACGGAACTCGCAGGGCCTTGATTAACTGATCTGGGTTCTTCTCATGTCTTATTTGACGCGTTTTTGTGTTTTGAAAATAGACAGCGATTAGCTACAGTTTAAGTTGCAGAATCCGTAGCAAATCTGCTGCAGCGTAGTGGTAAAAACGTAGCAAATCCTTTGGCCATTTGAAGAAGATGAAGGAGACATTCTTGGACCACGCGTGCACTTCTGGTTTGCTGGTCAACAGAACACGCCCTCTCTCCAACCGTCATTGGTTACGCGTGCAGTAAGTGGGCCCACAGAGGTCTTTTGTTTGACTGACTCAATTAATATTGTTGTATTGTTTATAATGTATTTCAGGTAATATATAAATAACAAACTTAGCGCAGCACATCTGGAAGAGTGTAGAGGCGTGTGAGGATTGGGACCTGGGTTCGATTCTCACCAGGGACAAATATTTTTGACATTTAAAGTGTCATGGGTATATTCTTGATTCAACGCATCATGCCCATGCATAGCCATGGTGTACAATCACAGCCTGCGCCAATAGATTCACACAAGACCAGATCGAAGGGCCAGAAGTTGATGCTCTATGGTACACCCACAGAGGCCAACAACACCTGATCCAGAGCTGAGTATTTCATAATCCTTTTTATTTATTTTTATTTATTTAATTGTTTATATTTGTTTTCTTTTTCTTTAGTTTTTTTTTCTTTCTTTTTCTTTTTAAATTACTTTCAATTAAATAATTAGTATTTTAATAAATATTTATTTTTCTCGAAAACTCGATTCTTCCTTTAATTTCTATTTATACGCTTAATAAGTTAAAATATTAGGTTTAACCTTATAATTATTAAATCTTATTTTGGCTCATTCCGAATTTTCGATTTCATCAAACCTTTTAGGATTTGCTCAACCCCATTTATTTATTTGCCTTTTGGAGGTAAAACGGGGTTTGTACCCGTAGCTAATGAATCTTAAATGCACTAACACTTCTCTTCTTCGCGCCTACTTTTCAGGGTTACCTCAAGGTCTTCCGACTACGCGCCCTACCAATAAAAAAGCTAAGCTCTGATTCCCTTCTTATTTAAATATCATTTTATTTTTAATCTTTGCCTTGTAGGTTCAATTAGGTTTTACTTTATCTGTTAATGAATTCCTCCTACACTCACTGTTACTTTTATTTATTTTCTGTTAATCCTCAGAGGCAATCAAGGGTTCGAGGAAGATCAAGGCGTGCTAAGATCTTTTTTTTTTTCTGTTACCCTATAAGGGTTTTTTCTTCTGCCTTTTAATTTCCCCTTTCCCCGCAGGTGTTTATTGTAATAGCGTAGGTTTTATTTTCCTGCCTTTAATTTCTGCAATTTTAAACTGCGTGGTTAGTAATCTTAGGGAGTGCAAGCCTTTAACAGAATTAGATAACTATAACTACAAGATAATATAACTGAACATAATCACGTGATTGGTGCACCCACGCACACTTTTGGGTAACCCTCTCTGTTACCTGTTGCCTGTTGCCTTGTTGCCTGTTGCCTCTAATTGTACTAAATAGTCAAAGTCCCTCGATTCCGAGGATACCTAAGCAAAACAAATGTTACTCTCAGTTCATCATCATAAGATCATAGTCCCTTCGAAGTTGCCTTAACAAATGATCTAGTCCCTCGATGTTGCCTTATAAAAGATGATTGTCCTATTGTTAAGGTATCCTCGCATGATGCCTAAAAAGATGAAATGACTATTATATCCTTCCCTTAGACTACCTGCCCTCTTTATGGCATGGGATAGTCTTATGGCGAACGATTACTCGATGACCCTTCCCACATCCAATTGAAAGGCTTCCTGCCCTCTTATGGCATGGATAGACCCTTTCGCCTCGAAAAGCTAAAAGAACAAATTTCTAAACTTAGGGTAGGTAGTTCTTAATTGCTTGCTCAATTCAAACAGATTCAAAATAATTTTCACACCTCTCTTTCCAAAACAATTTCAAAACAAGGCTACGCTTATTTACAAGCTAAAGTCCTTAACGAAATCGTTTTACTATTCACACACGACACTTCAAACTTTTCAAACAAACAAGTGAGATAAGCAATTAAGAGCCCATGGATAACCATGGATGCAAAGGATGCCTTACACCTTCCCTTTGTATAACTTACCCCCGAACTCAAAATCTTTTTAAAAGGTCTTTTCCTGTTCTTTTAGCCTTTCCTAAGTTGGATAAAATAAAAGTCGGTGGCGACTCTTGCTTTCCGCACATTTCGATAAAGTCAGTTCACCGTATTACAAATGGCAACTACTGAGAAGTAAAATCTAATTGAACTAACTGCAGTTCAACTACATTTCAATTTGGTTCAATTTTTTTTATTGTTTTTAAAGTTATTTAAAGGGGGTTTAAAACCCCCGCAATCTGTCTCTTTTTTTTTCCAATATTGACTTTTACTGACGTGGTGTCACACGTGGTGTGCCACATAAGTCTCCGTTAGTGGAATCTAACGGGAGAGACCAAAAATAAGGACGGAAAATATTGCGAGGACCATTGTTTGACGAAATTTTTTATAGGGACTAAAATTAAAAGTTGCCATATTTATAAGGACCTTAGACATATTTAACCCTAAAAGTAATGATGTTGTTGTTACCATTGAATCTTGGCATTGAATTGATGATGTTTAAACGATGTTGTTATGTATTATGAATGTGTTGTTTATGGATGTGCATTATTGAGTCGCATCCATTGCATAAAAGAGACGATGATCTGAGAATGGAAAAAACGACGATGGCAAGCATGACATCATCTAATTATGAGACATCATCTCAAAAATTGATACAAAAGGATTTGTAAATGTTCTAGAGGTTAGGCACAATAAGATGAAGAAAAGAAGAAATAATTCAAGTCAAATCACGAGGTTATGATTTGAATCAACAGAAAGAATGACTTGAATTAAGGTAGTAAAATGAGGATGTTTCCATTTTATTTGAATCATGGTTTGTATCTATGATTTGAGTCAATAAAAATCATGATTCGAATCACAATTATTTTATAAAATTATTTGAATGTCATGATTTGAATCATAAAACCTTGTAATTTGACTCAAGGAATGTTGTGGTTTGAATCACACACATCCTTGATTCGAATCAAATAGTTAGTGGAAAAAAATCCAAATTTTAACTTGAAGTTTGATTCAAGTAAGTATTGTGTTTGATTCAAATCAAGCTTTAAAAAAAAATCATGTTTTAAGCTTTATAACTTATGTTTTAAGATATCGAATTTGACTAACTTGCTCAAACTAAAAAAACACATCGATATGGGTGTAAGCCTAATTTATCGAATGACAGTGTAACTCAAGGTGAAATTCTTATCAAATATCCTAATAATACAAATTAGAGAATATTACAAATAGCGATAAATCAAACTACATAAAAATTAAACTTATCAGAACATCAAAATAAAAGATGATACCAATTGAGCAATTTTCAGATTCCCCTTTTTTTATGCTTGGCAAATTTGAGATATTATTTGATTTGAAAAAATTATTTGATTGATAAGTTGGTTTATGATTATTAATCACCATGCAACAAATAATACATAGCTCGTTGATACCTTTGAAAATGTTCTCTTGGGCTCTCAAGCTCCCTCTACATTAAACACGTTCTATATGTAAATACGGTGATAATATCTCGCAAACTTCTTCCTCTTTGACAACTATCAAAAAGAGAAAAGGAAAAATACAAAATACACACAGATAAAACCATAACAACATGTGAATTCATTCGAAATGCCATACATAAGCAAACTACTTAAACAAAAAAATCACATACGAGCAAAAACGCACATACAATTCAGAAAAAAGAAACACAAGATGTGAAAATATTAGGAAAATTCTTTGCCCACCTCCCAACCTTCTAGGTCACCTCTGGTGAAAAACCACATATACCCCTGACTTCGGAAATGCATTTCCGAAATGCAAGAAAAAGGTGTTTTCGGAGATGCATCTCCGAAAGCGCCTTTTTTTTTAAAAAAATTTGACTTATTTCGAAAATGCATTTCCGAAAACACCATTTCGGAAGTTCATTTCCGAAATATTGCGCGTTTTGCAGATTAAGAAAAACAGCCCCCCTCCCCCATTCATTTACCCTAATTCAACATCAAACACAACCCCAGAGAAATTTTATGCAAACACTTCCAAGGCTACATCAAAGGATCCAATAAGCTTCCTATACTACATTCAAAAGCCCTCCAATCTCATCAATCGGTAAGCATTTTGAGTTTTAGATCTATGATTAAAATTCATATTAGGGTGTTTACAAATAGCAAAACATGTATTAGGTTAGGTTGGTACTGATATTTAGGTTGTTTAAAATGTGTAAACATAGTTTTGAACTTTGTTTTGGGGGTCTGCCATGGAAGTTGCAGAAAACTTCCTCGCAGGGGTGTTTCGGAAGTTCATTTCCGAAAACACCTCCATTCCTAGTTTCGGAAATGAACTTCCGAATTGTATCAAAAGTGCAATTTTTTTAGTTCTTTATGTTGTCTCGCATATTAATCGACTTCAATTGTTTTCAGGAACATGTCAGACAACCAAGCACGCATCAGACAGGGTAGAGAGACCCAGACTGCGTCGGCTAGACGCGAGCGGGCGGCGGCGCAGCTAGCGTCGACACAGGGACGGGGGCAGGGCCGGGGACGACGTGTGCAAGTTCCCGTGGAGATGGACGAGGGTACCTCTACATCTGGATCGAGGAGTCGTCTGGCTCGGGTATCTTCTTCCCGCCAGCGAGAGGAGGAGGAGGAGGAGGTGGTGGCAGTGTCATACCACGAGGCGGAGGAGGTACCGGATGTTGATCCTCCACTCGGGGAGGAGGATGAGCAGGAGGAGGGCTACCCGGGAGGGCCCAGTGACACTTCCGTGCTGCTTACATACCGCGAGCACGTCGCTCGGCGTATCTGGGATGGAGAGGTATTTTTTATAATTTGCCCGACTACATTATTTAACCGTTTATAATTTAGATGTTTATTCAATATTTTCTTAACGGTCTATTTAACATACTTTTTTATTTGTTTTTTTGTAACAGGAGAGAGAGCCGTTGAAAATGGTGAACCACGCCCGGAAGGTTTTCAGTCTGTTTAAACCGACTACCGAGTGGTTTAACGACGCGGTGAGAGCTTCAGGGCTTAGTGGGCTCTGCATGACGGGGTATTCCACCATCAGCCACGGCATGCAGGGGGCCTTTGTGGAGCGGTGGCACAAGGAGACATCTTCTTTCCACTTACCGGTTGGGGAGATGACGATCACCTTGCATGATGTGCAGTGTCTTCTCCACCTGCCGATCAGGGGGGCACTGTTGACCCACTCCCAGATCCAGAGGTTCGAAGCCAGTCAGTGGATGGCGCTCTATTTGGGTATGGAGCCCGAAGTTGCTGACTATGAGTGCATCACGACATCTGGGCCTCATATCCGGGTGACCACACTGAGCCGCTATTTCGAGCACCACCTGGTGGCGGCGGCCGAAGCCGAGGATGCGGGTGACGACCTATTTACACATTATCACCGTGGCTGCGCTCTCCGGTGCTGGTACATGCATGTGGTAGGCGCTGCGATCTTTGTGGACAAGAGTGCGAGGTACGTCGACGTGACCTACCTCCGCTACTTCATGGACTTGACCACCGTTCACCAGTGGAACTGGGGGGCAGCTACTCTGGCATACCTATACCAGAAGCTGAATGAGGCCTCCAACTGGAGGACGAGGCAGTTGACCGGATCCTGCACACTACTCACGGTACGTTTCATTTTAATTGTTTCGTATTTATTTATGTTTCGTAATTGTGTTTCGTATTTACTTATGTTTCGTATTTATTTATGTTTCGTATTTACTTACGGTACATTACATTATCGTGTTTGTGTTTCAGAGCTGGATCATCTCTTACTTCTCTCGGATCCACGACTTTCACATTGATCCTGAGTACGTTGACGCCATGTCTAGGGCCTCCAGATAAGTTCTCCAGAGGGGGAACAATACGGTGGGACCATACCGTGGGTACCTGGACCGCACGATGCACGATGACGTCACCTGGAGGCCATTCAGCAACTACACTCAGGTTGTCCCCTTTGACGACATATCTTTATATTCTGGCTGGTTGGCATGCGGGACCAGCATCATGGTCCGATATCTCCCTGAGCGGTGCATGCGACAGTTCGGATTTGTGCAGATGATACCCAGGTCACCTTTTGAGGCTGCTCCCAACACAGTGACCCGAGTGCAGCTTACTGCCATATTTGAGGATTGGGAGCATCCAGTGGTATCGGAGGGATACGTCACATGGTTCTATCGGGGGTCACATCCTCTGCTGATACCCGACGCTCCCGGCGCTCCTAGGCCAGCACACGAGGAGATCCTGGAGAACCAGCAGGCCGAGGATGACCACGCCATTGATCTCCTGCCGATCTGCCAGCGGATAGAGATGCTTGGGCGGGACGCGTTGGATCGAGGTGTCATTCATCTGGGCGGTCCAGAGGCAGTCGCCGTGATGGAGATGATCGTCACTGATGCGGGCCGTGCGGCGGCATACAGGCGGCAGAGGAGGTCCCAGGAAGAGAGGGTTAGGCATACTCAGTAGTGGTCGGGTTTATTTTTTTTTTGTTTTCGGATTGTATCTTTCACACACTATTATTATTTGGATTTGGATCGGATCGGCTTGTATATATTACTATTTTTATCATATTAGTATTTTCTGTTTATATGTCGCTTATTTTATTTGCCGTGTTCCTTTAATTAAAAATACGAGAGTTTCCAAAAACATAAAAAAAAACACAGTTTCTGCATAATTCGGAAGTGCATTTCCGAAACCCCCAAAATCTGAAAAAAGGTGTTTTCGGAAGTGCATCTCCAAAAACACCCCCCATTTGGTGTTTTCGGAGATGCACTTCCGAAGTCTGAAAAATTAAAAAAAAAAAAAACTTCGTAAATGCATTTCCGAAGCAGGGGTAAAGTGGGGTTTTCGCTGGGGGTGACCCCATAGAGAGGTGGGTAAAGAAACTTTCAAATATTATTGATCAATTCGAGCAAATAGACTAACTTCTATCGCTTGAAGATAAACTCTCTGAAATCAGTATCAATAGAAGGAGGAGGAGGAGTAAACACAAATGCAGTAGTGGCCTTCCAAGGGACATAAAACACATCAAGTAAATTTATTGATCATCAGCCCTTGCCAAATTTTTAGCTTTCTTGTACAAAATCTTCACCGACACCCAGTGAAGCATGCACATTTCACATTTCATTTGGCTAATGTGAAAATTTGTTGAATCCAGATGATTTTCTAATAGATATTTCGAAACAGACTCAATAAATTGAGGACTCCTAAAACCAATAGCCTTTAACTAATCAACCTACATGCCTTTGTATTCAAGACCAAAATACTCACAAAAATATGGGAGAACGAAACTAGTCTACCACAAAACTGACACTCTAGACCATTTGTGGTGAACTTGATATTCCAGTAAAAAAAACTTTGACACGGTTGAGTTTGAATTTCTTATTCAGGTTTTGAAACTTTAAAATATTCGACTTCATGTGGCTTATTCATGAATAGTTCGAATTCCTTTTGTGTTCTTCTTCAAAAATAAGAGGACTGACTTTGTAAATCAAAGAAGCTAGTGTCTGAGCAGGTGACGAAGATGAACCAGAAACACATGGAAGATTACCCAGATGAACAATCTGGATTTTGGCCTGAAGGACTCTTTATGAGCTCCAATCTTTGTTCTTTTTTGCTTGGGAATTTCAGGAGGAACGGAAGAATAATTGGGATACTTGCCTTTTGCATGTCAAGTGCACCCTTAGAACCTTCCTTTGTTGATTTTTGGTGATAAATGGTGATGAATGAAAATGGAGGTTGAAAGTGAAAATGGGTGAACGAGATTGATGATGATATGAAATGGGAATGAGATACATGAATGAATACGTAGGAAATGAGTTTAGATTTATATGAAATGAGTTTAGATTTATATGAAATGAGTTTAAGTTGGATGAATGATGAATGATTTTTGAAAATTTGAATGGTGGAGTGACTAAATGAAAATAATGATTTAAAAGAAGAGAAAGTATGGGAATTTAAATGATGAAATATGAAAAGGCACATTTTTTAAAATTTTGAAGCTGAAGCGATTTTGATTTAAATCAAGGAGAGTGTTGATTCGAATCGAAAATGGACTCTTATATTTGAATCAAATAATACTTCAAGTTGATTCGAATCAGAATACTAATTTTCTAGAAATCCTCTTTTGATTCGAGTCAAAGACAAGTGTGATTCAAATTAGGATTACAAAAGTCAAATGCTGAAAACTTGCACCCTTTTGATTTGAGTCAGACATATTTTTGATTTGAATCAAATAGTTAAATCCTTTTACAGACTGAATAAGATTTCTTCATGATTCGAATCACGAGCCCAAAAATATAACTTTTTGAAAACTTGAAAAATATGACTTTTAAGCCATGTGAAATAGTTTCAATGGATGATTAAAAGATTAATATAATGAAAAAAAACTTGTTTTAATACACAGTGATAAATATTTAATGAAAAATTGATGTCAATTAGAGTGACATGATGCAAATGAATGCAAAATGATCAAATGAATGAAATTATCTAGATTAAAGTAAATGAGTAGATGAATGACATTATGCGGATGAAAATAACATGAACAAATGAATGCAATACTCAGATAAATGAGATATATCATTCACACAGCGCAAATATATACTTCAAACAAATAACACACTAAACAAGAAAAAATAATTAAGGTACACTACAAGAAGATAAAGGAGAGCGAAACGACCATACCAATTCGATGATCTCAACTTTAACTTGTTGCATAAGTAATAGTTAGTAAACAACAAAACTTATAACAAAAGCATAATATGGTCAAAATAATAACGATTGATACGTCTTCCTTTGCACGTCTATAAATAAAATTTTAAGACAATCCTTAATAAGATATCAATTGAAGTAGAATCACACATGTTTGGATTGTATTTGCTCTTGTTTTTATTCAACAATGAGTCATTTTGTTTTTGATAAATTTAAAAGGTCTACAAATAGTAATTGTATACCTTTTAAAACTACTAACGCACCAGGACCTAAAAAAAATTAGGTGCCAAAGATGAAACCCTAGTATATTTTTTGCAAGGATGCTTTGCAGCTTTCATAAAGCCTTAGTGCATATTAAACAAAGTTGTGCAAAGTAAAAAGTATACTCTCAAGTATACAATAATTTATATTGAAGTATATGATCCAAGGATATTTGTTGATGGTGTATATCAATGATCATGATCAAAGCAAGTTTTTTCTTTGAGGATGGTCTCAACATCTCATATCTATGTTGATCTTATAACCTCTTAGAAGGTTAAAAAGATAAGCCATTGATGGACACATTTATCTCGTATTTCAACCAACTCTCATATCCATTGATCCGTAGGGAATTATATGCCACATTATGTTGGCATCCCCTTGAAAGGGGGAATTTTTATCAAGATTACTTGGTAATCAAGGTAGTACACTATTTAAAGATTAATATTTTTTTCATCTTTTAAAAATATGTTTACTAACCAAATAAATGAGTTTTCTAGTTTTTTTTTCAAGAAATGGGTACAAAATTGACCAAGGGTGAAAAAAATTTAGAAAGCCAAAACAGAATCTAGCTCAAGGCCTAAAAACCCAATAATGCTAAAAAAAGGCCTAACTAATTGATTGGGCTTATGCCTTAATTGATTATATCATATCAAAAATTCAAATTTTGAAATTTGGCGCACAAAATAAATAACTAGGAGATTTGAAATTTAATGCAACAACTAGTTCCAATGATTAACTACTTGAATTTAGTGATCTCATTCGATTGGAAGCTTCACCAATTTGATTGGACAATGTATATAAATAGAGGTACAATTTCCTCTCTTTCTCATCTCATCCTGCATCTCATCTTGTGCATTATATTAGAATTCTTAGATCTTTTTCACCTACTCATCATCACAAAATGGCATCTAAAAGAACCCGCTCCTCTCAAGAATCTCCCTCCTACCACTCTGATGTTTTCTCAGCTCTAGAGGAAGAAACCAAATTCAATCGATACTTCACTGATAGAAAAATATACATATCTTGTTACTTGGATTTGAAACTCTTGAAAGAGTGCAATTCTGTTGAACCCATCAACAAAGACAGCTTGAGGAACTTTGTCTTCGAAGTACCTTAAAAAAGATAAATATGACTTTGACATGCGATGAACTAATCTCAAAGATCTTGGAGTACCTGTTTACGGTGATTTCCGGTAAACAACCGCTAGTCTTCCAAATTATAATAAATATGATTTGGTTACTCGCAGGATCGACTAGATTGATCCTAGGACACGTAGTCAAAAAGATTGTTATTTATGATGATTCGAACCATGTTTATGATTTGCCTTGAAAATAAGAATTACTCAATCGAAACAATAAAGGTTAGCAATCACTTGGTTATACACGTAAATATAACTTCAGCGAAAGGTAATTCAAGATAAAACATAAGATAAAAACTGTAAAAGTGCAAGAATCTTAAAGTGCAGAAATGTTAAATACTTCAAAGATAAATGACATGAAAATAAAGAGTGCAGGAATGTAAATGGCAAGAAGTAAACGAAATGCAATAATATCGAAAGATACTTGAAAATAAAGGAAAATACACATGTATTAAAATGGTGGTGGTGTCATACGTACATTTCTCAGCGAACTCTTTCTCTTAACACTTGATACATGAGTAATATGTGAGTGATTTGTACAAAATGAACACACGGAATCCTAACATTAGAACCCTTATTTATACTAGTTTCGACCCTAACGGTCCTACGCTAATCTAATGCCACGTTTCTCATGAGAATCCCCGGAAAGCCATCTGTCTCTGGACAGTTATGCAAACTTCTTCGAATTTCAAATCCTCCCGCCTGAATCCTCCTCCGACGCGTGGCAATATAACTTAACATTAAAATACCACGAAAACACGCTAAGCATCAGTACTTAACATATTTCGTAAAATTTGTCTAAGTCTCGAAGATATACACTCCTACTAGCTTCAGCATTCACTATCTTCGTTATGACTTAAAATTCTTCATCCTCGAAACATGGCCATCAGGAGCCATTTTATCTTCAAAGACGGTCATCAGCAACCATCCTCCTTCGAGTCTCCACCCTTCGAAGGATCATATTTTCAAAACGAAATCTTCAACTAACAAATTGCCCCCAATAAATGCCTGTTTCGAAAAACAAGAGAAATAGGCGTTTCTTGTCGTCATAAGATTTCGTCCCTTACTTATCTTTGAAAGTTCCAAGATTGTTTAATTGACGTCATAATCATTGATAACCCTGTTTCCAAAACGTCTTGTCATTTTCAAAGATGTCTTCTCATAACTTACATTCCCACGTTCTGACCTTGCTTCCTGATCATTACTCCTATATACTAGGAGTAAGGCTAGTAATTATTCGACCGCCATTGGATTAAATCATCGTTCGCCACGTGTCTCTTGGCTTTTACCCAAAAGATTTTGAAAGGGTTTCCATTAAAAACCTTTAAATACCTGACTCAGTTTCCTCATACAACCTTCACTCTTATTTCCTCATTCTTTCTTCAGAAGAGAACATCTTTGGTCACTTCCAAACCCATTTTCTAAATCAAACTCATCCATGGCTTCTTCAAATGTTCTTCAACCTGTTCTAAAACTTCAACATCCTACCCAGATAGGGGAGCAAGAACACATACCAAACCCTAACACTGCAGAGGCGCGCGCTATCTACGCTTCTCAGGTAATCATCCCTTTTGAACTTTCTGGAAAACCTCATGCTTTTATGGGTCCGTTACCAGGAGAAACTAGCCCTTCTCTGGATAAATTCTTTCCTGCTTATTATAAAACTAGACCTCTAGTTAGTAAAATTAGGATAGATGAAGATGAACACCCATCTTTAGGAGATCCTGATAATGCAGCAGAAGCTTCGACTGCAACCCCTTTGGCTCTGGCAAAAATTAGGTTAAATTACATGACCAATTTCGTGAAAGTGTTTAGGTCAATCCCGTTAGCAAAAGATCCTGAACTGTATTATGCTTGGCTAACGAAAGTAGAAGGAAAAAAGACATCCTTCTGGAAAACATTAGGAATATATGATTTAATCCAACTATCAAAAACGGGATTAGAGTATAACCAAACCATGTTAGTAGCAGCGGTTCACTTCTGGGATGCTTCCCACAATACTTTCCATCTTCCATGTGGAATGGTTACCCCTACTCTCTTTGACATAGCTGCTATCACAGGGCTTCGACCAGCTGGGGAAACTTTTGACCCAAATGATATGGATACTGACACCATTAATTTTAACGAGGCAACAGTTACTTATACTGCCTTCATTCAGCAATATCATGATACAACACAGGAAGAAGTCTCCGACGAGGAGCATATTGCTTTCTTAGCATTATGGCTCTCAAGGTGTGTTTTCTGCTCCAGATCCATACAAGTTGCAAAGAGATATCTTTGCATGGCTAATCAGCTACATGCTGGAAAAAGACTAAACCTGAGCCAATTAATCTTAGGATTCCTTTACGACAACCTTGGTGAAGCCACGAACCTTACTAAGAACTACAAAAGTGGATCTTTGCTCTACGCTGGTCCTTTCTGGTTATTGCAGTTGTGGCTTAATGCCACTTTCGAGACTCAGCTCCCATTTCGAGGTGTTGTGAACGAAGAAGATCCAGATATTAAAAATCGAACTGTAGAAGGAACCAGGTTGGTTTTGCTAACCCCAAAAGAAGAGACTAGGAAACTTCGCGAGCACTTTCTAGCATATGTCATGATGTTTGCTCGGTGTCATCAATTCAGCCCTTCGATGGCTCCGTTCGTAAACAGGATAGTGGGTCCCGAATGGTTCACTCGAAAGTTTCCACCAACATCTCAAGATCAAGAGACTGAATCTATGACTATTTGGGGAACTTTCCTTACCCCAAGGTTATTCTATCACCGTCTTCGCCCCTCCAAAAGCCAATATGTTCTCCTCTGCTACCAACCAAATCTGGTATCAAGGCAATTTGGATTGGTTCAAGTAAAACCCAAATGTTTGTATGACAAAAGGAACCATATGTGCTTTCATACCTTGTACTTATCCGAAGAGGAATGTGAATCAAAGATTGCCAGATATGCTGGCGTTAACCATCTTTCTCCTGTTTCCTTCGAACCCGCTTTTTACTCCACTCCAGATTTTCATCAATGGTGGACGGAGTATTATACTACACAAATCTTTGATGCTGAGAATCTAACTCAGGAACTAACTGCAGCTTTTGCTGATGTGCAGGAAAAATTTCAAAAAGGTACTTCGACTCATATTAAAGAAATTCAAGCCTTTCAGAACTTCTTTGAAACTATCTACAGGCCTGATGATCTTAGTCGGACCGTTCGCGAAGCCGCAGTCAATTTGCGTGAGAAGTTTTCTGCGAAATTGGATAAGTTGAAATTACCCCCGTCTGTTCGACCAGAACTGCGTTATGAAGTGGCTTTCGAACTTAATCCTCCAAAATTCCCTCCGCTGCCAAGTGCTGATTTTGGTGTGGCTCTGAGCCCTCCTTTTCCAGACTGGTTTGTGTGTGGGAATGTCTTAAAAATCCTTCAGGAAAGCACTAAAAAACGTGTTGCGCGAGTGGTTCCGACTAAGCATACCCTGGATACTTTCAAAGGGCATCTTCATATAGATCTTAAACATGTTCGCGTCTTAACTCCAATACCTGAAGGTTTGGGTTTAGACAATCTTTCGACTAACTCTTCTTATTCCGTTAAAATGCTGATTCCGAGTTTTATTGCAGCTGTTGCTCTAAGGAAGAGAGTTAAAGAAACTTCTACACAAAAAGATTCTGGAGCATCGAAGAGCAACAAGCCAAGTGAGAGTGATTCTATCACTACTGATAAGAAACCCACGGTATATCCATACTCTATATTTTTAAACAATATATAACCTGTGAGTAGTGCTCACTTTGTTTTACTCCACACTTTCCAGAGCTCGAAACCCCCGGTAGCTTTAAAGCGAAAAGCTTCCTCAACGGTTATTTCGGATGATGAGGACAAATCTCCTCCCCGCACTAGGCAAGGACACAAGAAGAGACAAAAAGCTGTCACCCCTGTGGGCAATGAGAAAGGGTCGGTTTCCTCGAAAGTTATTTCGTCTAGTGACAAAGTGTCTTCTGAAGAATCACCTTTAAAGACTGCCAGCAACGTTCTTGTTGTCGAAAGTCATAATTCGAGCCCAGACAATATTCCAACCAAGGTACTTGGGTTTCAACCCATAATCATTTTATTAACTTTAACTTAATGATTAAATTAACTTTTACCTTGTTATTGCAGGATGATACTGGCACTGCTACTTCCGGCCTTGAAGCTTTCAACTTTACCGTTTATGTCGATAGATTCCAAGGTAATCATAACTTCTTCATTACAATCAATAGACTCCTCAGAATCTTGTCACTATGATTAATTCTGGTTTGTTTAACGCAGATGTTTCTCAAAACAAATCTCATGTTCTCTCAACAGTTCTTGAAGATGCTAGGCCTCTTGCAACCATCTTTCCATATGCGCCAATCGAAGAAAGCCATTCGACTGATGAATCCCCACCTACCCATCAAGGTAAAAACCTGGGAGAAGATCATCAATGCCCAGGTAGTGATAATGCGAATAAGCGACCAAATGGTAGTGAAGACACTGTGTCTGAACAAGATGCCATGGAGGAAATTTCTAAACCGGATAAAAACAGTCCTCAAGAAACTTCGACCTTTGAAACCATAGTTACTCCTGGAACAACTTCGACGCCTATCTCTGCGAAACCTACTCTTTCAGAATTGGAACAGCTTAAGCAAACTGACCCTCTCAGCTTCCTAAAGGCCATGATGAATGCGAATACTATTTCGCCCTCTGAACTTGAGGTCTCTCCAGCCGTTCCTACAGAATCTGGTGAGAAAGAGGACACCCCTGATCTCCTTCATCAAATAAAAGAAAAGTTCTTTGAAACCAATCTTGTTGACGTCCTTAGTAAGAATCCTACCAAGAGTCATAGCTTGAATCAACTTTTGAAGAAAGTAGATCTGTTTCAAGTTTCAAAAGAAGTTTCAGAGGTGATTGTCTTGCTGGGTTCTCTAGTCGAACAACTCCAGGCCAATATTCTTCGAAAACAAAATGTCGACGAACAGCTGACTGCGAAGATGGCCTCTCATAATTCTTCGTGGAAATCTGCTATTGATGCAACCAAACAGGGTGAAGCCCTTAAGCTTAAATATTCGAAGAACCAGGAAGCATATAACGAATGTGAGAAGAACATCAACTCCTGGAAACAAGAGATAAAAATGCTCAAAGAGAAGATAAAGGAGGCTGAAACTCGTCAGGCAACTATTCAAAAGGCCAACCAACAAGATCTGCTCGACGTAGCACAATTGGGGATCCAACACTTCGAAACTGCCCAGAAGTTAATGCCAGAAATTGAAGAATTGAAGAAACAACGGGCGTTGCTTGAACTTCGTATGTCTTCATGGGAAGCTCAGTATTCGAAGATCAAAGATAGTCTCCCTAAAGATTTTAATTAGTTACCTCAAACTTTGTACTTCGTTATCATGCTGTAATTTTGCTTTGTAATCAAACTCTTCGCAGAATATATATGTATGCTTAACTTTTATCTGCTTAACTTTTATCTTCCACTTTGTCCATATTTTTGCAATACTCGCAAGCAGTGTTCTTAGCAAATCTTCCAGATTTCGCCAAAATCTATTTTCTGATTTGCCACAGTAATTTTAATTAATGTAAAACACGTGATCTGACCATCCTTCGCACCCTTTAGCTTAGATTTGACTTTTCCACTCCCTTAGCCGTAATCATTATTAAGTGATGACGTCACTTTCTCCAAAACATCTCTTTAAGACGTGCGTGCACCAGTTTTTCATGATTGCATCTCAACTTCCAAGGGCGGGAAACGGCGGAAGCCATAACTTCTCTTTGGAATACCAAACGCATTCTAATCAAACATTAAAAATTAAATCGTTCCACTCCTGCCCCCAGGTCTATATAAGGGCTTAACATCACACTTCTTTTCTTCACTCTTGTTCCATAAAACCTTATCTTGAAACTTCGTTCCTCCCTTTGCATTTTCTCAAACACAAAACCAGAAAAACATTTCAAAATTTTTCTCTCCAAAATGGCAGTACCCCTCACTTATAACAATATCAGAGCTTGCATCAAAAAAGAGTTCAAAGTTTCTGAAGAAGACTTTGAAAGCAATTCCATAAGCATTAGTGCTTTCTTTGTTAACCAAGAGCTTGATTTCTATTATGAAATCTTGGAGGGACCTGTTTATCCTAACATGTTAGCAGACTTTTGGATGTTTGCGTCTCTACGCATAGATCCAGAAGGTAGAACCACTGTAATCTCTGAGGTTCGAGGTGCCCACATTAGGATCACTCCCACCACTATCTCTAACCTAATGAGATGCAACAACTCTGGGGAGACCTTTGTTGATAACAGCTTCAACATGACCACTCATCTTCTGTTGAGGACTCTCATGGACAATGACCCTTTCAGCGCCAAGGTCATCAGGATTTGGCACCAACTCCTTGTGGGTAATTTTCGTCCACGAAACCATGATCAAAATAACATCATGGTGGAAGATTTAGAGTTTATACTCTGTGGCTTTCGTGGGAAGAAAATCAACTTTCCTTTGATGATCTTCAAAGGGCTTGTTGAGGCGGTTTCTATGGCTGCTGCTCGTCAAGGGGTTGTGACGTGTCTTCCATATGGGAGACTCCTATCTTACATATTCCTCAAAAAGGGTATAGTGAGAAGGATGCGCAACTCTGGGTTCATGGATATGTTCGAGGCAGAAAGCTTGCCCCTGCTATCCCTAGAAGGTCTAGACCAAAGGATCAATTAGCAAGTGGTTTGCCTTAGGTTTTCATGTTTTCTCTTTTGTACTCTTCAACATTTTGGGTCATGCTCTTAGGCTTCATTTTGTAATGCATGTAATCTTTGACAAATATTTTGATGTTTCTTTGTCTCTTTACTTTATTTATCGTATATTTTGATCACAAAGCCATTTTGGCATTAGTTCAACCATTTTGGCTTACGTAGTACCTTGAATATCTACGTTTTTTGAAAAATAAAAATAATAAATAATAAAATATAAATAAAAAAATAAATTAAAAAAAAAAATAAAAAAATAAAATAAAAAAAAATAAATATAAAATAAAAAATAAAAAATAAAAAATAAAAATAAAAAAATAAATAAAAAATAAAAAAAAAATAAAAATAATAAAAAAAAAATAAATAAAATAAAAAATAAAAAAAAATAAAAATAATATCCAACTAAGTCATTATTGATAAACGTTTTACCTTTCACCTTTTGTTGTATGCTCTGGACACTCTTTCCTTTGCCTTTTTATCATCTCCAATGCTCGAAGTCTATCTTCGTCCAGGTCTACTAATTCATTCATCATCAACTCCCAGTATATGTTGGGAGGGATTTCTGCCTGTCTTTGTATTCTTACTGACTGCAGATGTATCTCGATTGGGAGTACTGCGTCGTGACCAAACGTCAGTTGGAAAGGCGTTGTATTTGTAGCTTCTTTTGGAGATGTTCGACAAGCCCAAAGTGCTTGGTCCAAAGTTTTATGCCAATTCCTGGGTTTTTTCCCCACATGTTTCTTGATAAGACCAATTATTATCTTGTTTGCTGCTTCAACTTGTCCATTCGCCTGAGCATAGTAAGGTGTAGAAGTAAATAATTTGAACCCTATTTCTTTGGCGAAGTCCTGCATCTTTCGCCCAGTGAACACTGATCCTTGATCAGTAGTTATACTTTCTGGGATTCCAAATCTGTATATAATATGTTTCTGAATAAACTCAATCACGCCTCTTGATCCACATTCGCGAGTGGTATTGCTTCGACCCATTTTGTGAAGTAGTCTATTCCTACCAATATGTATCTTTGACCTTTAGACGATTTGGGGTGAATTTCTCCAATCAAATCTAGTGCCCATCCCTAAAAGGCCATGGTTTCACTATTGAACTTAATTCGTTTGCTGGGGCGTGTTGGATACCTGCATGTTCTTGACATTCTTGACACCCTTTCGCAAACTCTATGCAGTCTTTTAACATGGAAGGCCAATACATTCCATAACGAAACAGAAGCCATTTCATTTTGTGTCCTGCTTGATGTGCACCACATGCTCCACTGTGTACATTTGAAAGAGCCAAATATGCTTCTGCTTCACCCAAGCATTTCAACAATACACCTTCAGGAGTTTTCTTGAACAATTCGTTTCCCATCAGGAAATATGACAGGGCTCTATATTTCACCTTTCTGTCTGTGTCTGTCGAAGGATTTTTTAGATAGTTTACTATTGGACTCCTCCAATCTGCATCTCTCAATGAGTCTATGTTTAATACTTCGAACTCTTCTTTGTTAGCGTAACCTAATTGTGAATTCTCCAGATCACTTGGGGAAAGTTTAGTAGACATTGCTCTCCCTCTTACTTCAATCAGTTCCTCTAACTTCTCTTTTGATACCCTGTATCCTGAGGCTAACTGTGCCAAGTCATTTGCTTCTTGGTTGTTGGTCCTTGAGACGTGTTTTAATTCCACATATTCGAATTTCTTGAGCAACCTATTTGCTATGACAAAGTACATGATCAAATTTTCTTTGATGCATTTGTATTCCTTTGTCAGTTGTCTAATCACCAGTTCAGAATCTCCTTTAATTTTGACTCTAGTTGCCCCCCAATTCTAACAAAGCTTCAAGTCCAGCAATTAGTGCTTCATATTCAGCTTCGTTGTTGGAGCATAAAGGACCTTCAATCTTATACTTGAGCTTTGTTAGAATTCCATCAGGAGAAATTATCAATATTCCAACTCCAGTTCCCTCTCTATGAGTCAAACCATCGAAGTATAGCTTCCAAGGTTTCAAATCCACATACTGTTGATGACTCTCAACTACTGCATGGTCAACAATGAAATCTAACACAATCTGACCTTTCATTGCCTTAAGAGGCTGAAATATTAGTGAATATTCAGTGAGGGCTAAAGCCCATTTGCCAATTCGACTATGTAATATTGGCTTCGATAACATATGTTTAATAACATCACAATGAGACGAAACATAAACATCAACTGGCTTTATATAATACTTAAGTTTGATACAAGAGAAATACAAACAAAGGCAGAGTTTTTCTATCGTAGTGTATCTAGTCTCTGCATCATTGAGTACTCTACTTAAGTAATAAATGGCTCTTTCGATGCCATTTTCATCTTCTTGTGATAACATGCTGCCTATTGTTTTATCTGAAGCTGAAATATACAGGCGCATGTGTTTCTTCCCATTTGGGGGAGATAAGATTGGTGGATGGATCAAGTATTGCTTGATTTTATCAAAAGCTTCTTGATGTTCGACACGCCATTCGAACTTTCCTTCCCTTAGGCGAAGTAGAAGGGAGAAAGCTTGTGTGCGTCCACTCAAATTAGAGATGAACCTTCTTAAGAAGTTTATCTTCCCCAGCAAGGACTGCAATTCTTTCTTCGTGGATGGAGGCTTGGTTTCCATAATAGCCTTTCTTTTATTCTGATTAATTTCTATCCCCTTTTTATGAACCACGAAGCCCAGGAAATCTCCAGCCTGCACAAAGAAACCACATTTGAGGGGATTCATCTTTAATCCATGTTTTCTCATTCTTTCGAATGATTGGTGTCGCACGCTCGCGAAATGTGAACAGAGTCGCCACCAATATATTTATCCCAAAGAGGGAAAGGAATATCAGAAAACCTAGGATAAAGAAAGGACGAGGTCTTTCGACCAGAGATAGGGTACGGGAGTCGGTTACGCGAGGGGAAGGTACTAGCACCCCTCACGCCCATCGTACTCGATGGTATCCACCTATGTTTGTTCTATTCTAAGGGTGTATAAATCTAAAGCTTAATTACTAAGGGAATGCATGCAAATGAAAGAAAAAGAAACACGGGGAAAATAAGGTTTATAAATAGTTGTGCTCGCTTAGGCCCCGCGACCTAATGCCTACGTATCCTTTTCAGGAATCAGAGCGCCGTAGTTCGGCTCTTTAGTTTTTGTTTGTTTTTGTGTTTTTTAGTGAACGACGTTACATTCGCACTCCGCTGCTCGACCTCTGGAGTCTTAAGCTGGGAATGGAGCGGAAATAACGTGTCCGATTAATGAGAAAGAATGCCCTGAAGGCAAGAGAAAGAATGCCTCGGAGGCAAGAGAGAAAAAGAGATTGGTTTGTGTTTTTTATGTGTGATTCTATGATGGACGAAAACCTACTACAAGGCATCGCATCACTTCCTCACTTTGATTAGCTCTGAGCCTTTATTAGATATTTTGAAGTGTTTTTGTTTGGGTGTCTTTTAAGGGAAATTAATTTGTGACTTAGATCATACCAAAAAGAGTTTTGTTTTGCATATTTAGAGAAAGCACATCGAGGCCTACGCCACAATCGTTTCTCTAAATAACGGTTAAGAAATACATCGAGGTTTCACACCTCAATCATTTCTTCTCCGCTAAGTAAAGGAGATACAAAAAAAGAGTTCTTTTGTGAATATTTAGAGAATGCACATCGAGGCCTACACCACAATCGTTTCTCTAAACAACGGTTAAGAAATACATCGAGGCTTCACACCTCAATCATTTCTTCTCCGCTAAGTAGGAAAGAACATACATCAAGGCCTACGCCTCAATCATTTCTTTCTTACTATGAAATATAGTAACGGTATGATCTTCATCGATATTTATTAAGTATTTTAAAAGTTGAAAAGAAAAAGAAGGAAAACTAGCCTAAAATGAACAACTAGCCTAAGTGTTATGAAAGGGGATTCCTAAATCCTAATGTTATCATGGTCTCTACCTAAAGTTAGGAGTAAATGAACGAAATTACAAGCACAAGCAAAGATCAAAATTACAAGTAAAAATTACAAGTAAACAATGATACAAAATTAGTACACACTTGACTAACAAATGACTTGAAAATATAGTACAAAACATGAAAACAAATGATTCAAAATATAGTGCAAAATGAATTAAAAGATACTATTTATTTTTATGATTTTTATATGAAAAAGAATTCAAAACCAAGCAAAAGAGAAATAAAATAATTAGCCTAAACTAATATTTTTTTTATGAGCACTTTTATGTCAAAAATTATCACTAAGGTATAAAAATTAATAGAAGAAAAATTAGCATTTATGGCCAAAAAAAATACTAAAGCTAAGTAAAATCTAAATTAAAATTAAGGGAAACAGGGGGGTGTAATTCTGAATTATGGACTATGAAGAGCAGTGGGCGCAGGGCCCATCGAATCTGGCCCAGTAGCATTTTTGTTTACAGATTTTTTTTTGTATGCAAAATGATGATAGCGGGCCAGTGGGGGTATGGTAATCAATTTGAGCCCAGAAGGTTCTTTGTTCTGATCCAGTTTATTGATTCAGATATTGATTATTGAACATGATTGCAGATTAATCCTTAATCGAAACCAAATAATGAAATTAATCTCTAACTAAACAATCATACTTTATGAAATTAATAATACACTTAATTATAATAATAATCAAAAGGGGCTAGGGTTGTTACTCTTATGCCGAATCAACTTCTCTGAGCCTCTCCTCTCTCACACGCGAGTAAACGGCGGCACTTGCTTCTTCTTCTCCGATCAACTTTCGTTCTCCGCCGTCGCGAGCAACCTATGAGCCACCTTGCCTCTCGTCTCAATACCTCACTCGCACATCTCCTCTCGCTCGAATCTCTTACCCTCTTGCGAACGTATAATCGGAAGCGACGATTCTTCGCCGATCGGTTCTTGCCTTCCTCTTCAGATTCACGCGAAACGTAATGCAATAGTCGGAAACGCTAACCAATCGAAGACATCCGATGCTTCTTCAAATTCGACCTAGAGTAATCCGGTAATCTTCGTTCGATTCTTCTTTATTGATTTTCGTTTTGCACTTCTGAATCGGTGTCGCGATGATGTTTGATGGACATCTTTATTTGCAGAGAATGAAGTGAGGATAATTGCTGTGGATGCGTAATTGATTCAAAGGTGATGAGGATTCTCTGATGATGATTGAGGCTGCGTGAAGATGATTGGAGATTGAAGAATTATTTTTGTTTCTTGTTTTCAGACTCTTGTTGATTGATGACGGTTAAGGTGAAGGGAAAGTGGTGATGTGGAGAAGATGAAGATAGAGTGGTGGTTGCAGGTTGATTGTTGAAGACGGGGATGAGGTGAAGGGTTGAAGATCATGGAGAGTGAGAAATTGAAGGTTGAAGAAGGAGAGAGTGATGAAGGTGTGAATTTGTTGAGGATGAATGGATGAAGTGAAGTCAGAGGAGAAGAGTATGGTTCTGGTTTTATAGAGTTTGCAGGTTGGTCGCTTTTTTTCAATTTCTGATTTTCTGTTATGAAAGTTAGGATTAGTTGGGATTCTGTTTGGAGATTAGAGGTTAAGGAAATCCAGTTAGCTGAATCAGTTGGTTAAAAGAGAAACTGTTAGTTATAGGGATGTTAGAAGTTGGTTGAGTCAGTTAGGGAATTGGTTACAGACTGTTAGTAAAAAACTGTTATGTCGGTTTGGTAGTTATGAAGTTATAAACAGTTAGTAGTTTGTTATGTGACAGTTAGAGGTTGGTTATATATATTGGTTTTTTGATAAAGAATGTGTATGGGGCTGAACTTGATTTGTTGGCATTTTTCTGGTTTTGCAGGGCTGATGTGTGTGTGTGTGCTGCAAGGTATTAACAAATGGATATGAGGAAGGTGGCCGCGGGTTTGTTGAAGGATCTCGAACCGGTTCGGAACTGATGCAAGTCTTGAAGGCTGGGGCAGTAGGGTCATATTGAGTGTGGAGCTGATTTGTGTAGGCTGAACGGTATATGGCAGCAGCTCTGCATTTTTTCTTTTTTTCAAACTCTGTTTTCGAATTGATATGGGATGTACTAGATGTAAGGATATTGGTTTGTAATGGCACTGTGGTGTTATCTTTGAACTTGTAATTAACAATCTGAACTTCTTTTTATCTTTAGAAATCCAAAACTTCCTTTTTCAATATGCGATCTTGAATGACGAAAACCCACTTAGAATGATAACCAAAGATATGGGGTCAATATGACCTTAGTCAAAAGTCAACCTCATGATTGACAAAGTCATTGCGGATAGATTTCAAAGGTCTTCTCTCATCAACATGTACCAATAACTAAGTGAATTCACCAATTATCGTACCACAAAATAATTTTAGCAGTGCTCCACATAATTGTATCCAAACTCCATAAGAAAAATATTCTTGGTTAAATGATGTGAAAACAAACCCTGGTCAAATTGAAGCCTTCCATCAATCATCACTGATTTAATGAACAAATATTATTTTTAATGAATAAATGCATGATGTGTTAGATGACTTAGGGGAGAGATATGCAGATGAAATGCGAAGCCTAAGCCAGATAAATGTAAATTAGGATGGGCAAATTTTGGGGTGCAACAGCTGCCCCTATTTAATCGTCTTAAACCTGAATGTGAGATTGGCGTCAGCCTTTCGATCATTCAAGGTAGAAGAAGATTAAATATCAAGAGAACCTGAAAATTTGCCTGATGAGAGATGTGTTCCACTGGGGAAAAGACGGTGTCAACTCTACTGAGGAAGAATGTATCAATTCTGGATTGAACAAATTAACTCTGGGTTAGAAATGAAATGGAATTCAACTCTGGGTTGAAGAAGGATAGCGGGTCGACTCTGGGTCGAAGAATAAAGGGGAAGTCAACTCTGGGTTGGACAAGATGTAAACATCAACTCTGGGTTGAGAATAGAAAGGGAGATCAGTATTAACGGGACAAGATATAGGCCTCAACTCTGGGTTGAGAAAGAAGGAAAGAAAATCAACTCTGGGTTGAAAACAAGAGATAGACATCAACTCTGGGTTGAGAGAAAGTAATTCAACTCTGGGTTGAAAGAAGAAAGATGAATAATTAGGAATAACCGTCAACTCTGGGTTGAGTGGGAAAAGACAAAAGATAACCGTCAACTCTGGGTTGAGAGGGAAAAGGAAACAATAAGAAATATCCGTCAACTCTGGGTGAGAGGGAAAGAGAAATCAATTCTGGATTGAATAAAAGATATCCGTCAACTCTGGGTTGAGTGGGAAGGACAAAGCGTAACTGTCAACTCTGGGTTGAGTGGGAAAAGACAAAAAATAACCGTCAACTCTGGGTTGAGTGGGAAAAGGATAAAAGATAACCGTCAACTCTGGGTTGAGTGGGAAAGAGAAATAAGATGACCGTCAACTCTGGGTTGAGTGGGAAAAGACAAAGGATAACCGTCAACTCTGGGTTGAGTGGGAACGGACAAAAGATAACCGTCAACTCTGGGTTGAGAGGAAAAAGAAGAAATCAATTCTGGATTGAATAAAAGATAACCGTCAACTCTGGATTGAGTGGGAAAGAGAACAGATAACCGTCAACTCTGGGTTGAGTGGGAAAGAGAACAGATAACCGTCAACTCTGGGTTGAGTGGGAAAGAAAAAGATAACCGTCAACTCTGGGTTGAGTGGGAAAGAGAACAGATAACCGTCAACTCTGGGTTGAGTGGGAAGGAAAAAGATAACCGTCAACTCTGGGTTGAGTGGGAAAGATACAAAAAGATAACCGTCAACTCTGGGTTGAGTGGGAAAAGGATAAAAGATAACCGTCAACTCTGGGTTGAGTGGGAAAAGACAAGAGAAATATCCGTCAACTCTGGGTGAGAGGGAAAAGATAATTAACTCGGGGTTACAAGATGAAAGGAAAATCAACTCTGGGTTGAAGAAAGATGAACATGATTGACTTTAGGAGATGACACCACAATGGTAACTCTGAGTGATCCAGTGAAATATCAATTTGAAGGCTTGGTAGGGATCTCATCTGATGAGTAACTTGGCTTATGCTTCACATGCAAATGTTTGATTTATTTTATGCACTTCTGGAGATGCAATGAATTCTATATGCAGTGTACTGATTGATTTGTCAGGGTTTCCGCTTTGATGTGGAATAGATTAGGTGGAGTCCTGACACTCTGCTTGATTCAAGATAGGGTGGATGCCCTTGCTTTATTGATAATTGGATTATTAAGGGAGAAATGCCAATGAAAATGCAATGATATGCATGATGCATGTATGATTATGAATGAAATGATTGTTTCCAAGATACCAGGACTGGATGGAGGATGCCCTTGCGGAAAGGTTGTTGCTTGAAGGATAGAACTTGTGAAGGTGAGGTGTTTGGCTTGACTCCTTGACACTTGTCTCGATATATGTCACTTGATTGAAGATGAAGACATGAATTGTTACTAGCTTGCCCCAGCTTGTAAGATCTCTTGAGATAGAACTTTGATAATGCTTGAATCATGGAGATTTGCGATGGACTGCTCCAGTGTTGATCATGGAATGAATGCCCCAGATTTAAAGGAACTCTTCCATGAGATGGATGCTTCAGATATTTGCTTTGCGGATGACCAGACTTTGCCTTTGTAAGATTACTCGATGGAATTTCAATGTAGAACTTTCCTTGGTATCAAGTACTTACTTTCAAGTTAGAGACAATTCTGTTTTGAAAAGGATAATGAGAATGCAATGCACATGTTAATCTCAAGAGAAAAGTTTTATTTGTCAAAATGTTGTACTGATACTAACACAAGTGACAAGCAACATTAGGAGTCAGTTTTGACATGATTTTACAGTTTGTGTGCTTTCGGAACGAACCCTGCTTCAATTAGGACTTTTGAGGGTTGTAACGTGGCCGGGTTCACGGTTTAAGAAACAAAGGATAAAGGCTCAAATTCTACTTAACCCACCCTTCTTCGTGATGTTCTCCAGTCCTACGTTCAGCTAGTTCGACACGAGTATTCACTTTTCAGGAAGGATTGTGATGGATGAGGATCCTTTATGGCTTTGGCGGAGGTGGCAGCCACCCTTTGATTCTTTTGTTGATGGTCACAACAACTTGTCCCTTGGAGGATTTCTTTCTTGTGCTTTGCCTTTTGCTTTCCCTAACTTTTGCCTGGACAGAAAGTTTCTTTTGATATTGGTGTTCGTTGTCCAGCGGGATATGCCCTAATTTTTGCCTAAGTCATTTGCTTCAAAGCTTTGTTGTTGTTTTTTTTTTGACTTAGTGGGCTATTGCTTCTTTCTTTTTTCTTTTGATCATGATTCATAACTTTCTTTTTTTTCTTTTTGTCTCGTTTGGGAACAAGTTGTATGACTTTGATGATTGACTTGTTGAAGAAGTTGTGACTGCCTTTTTCTCAATGAATGAGAGACATCCATTGTGGATTGTGCTCTTCTTCTTTATTGTGAGAGATAGAATATGATTGATCCTCTGATGGAATACCTGAAATTTGAACGCTCGGTCGCACTAACTGAAGACTACCCTGCCCCTGGTAAAGATTGAGGGTTTTGCATTTTTAAAAAGAAACTACTACTCCTTAGGCTCAAAGGGGTTGACGAAGGTTTCACTCCCTTATAACTCCGGTGTTTAGGAATTGAAACAATGCCTGTACATCATCAGCAGGATCTTTGTTCCAAAAGCATACAATTAGTAGTTCATGTGTTTTTGATTTTTCATCATTCTCCTTTTTTAATTGCTTAAGACAAATGAGTGAAGTATCAGTGAACATAATGACAAAGATGAAATGATTTGAGAAAAACATGTATATTGCATTATTTTTATTTATTCAAACAGAATGAGTTTCTTACAATGAGGAGTACTTGATAACAACAAAAGTAATACAATTGAAAATACTAAAGAAATCTATACAATGGCAAGCTTGGCCTTATTCTAATGCAAATGAAATGTTCTCTGACAAACATAAAGTCTTTAGGCTCCATTGGTGGGAGGTGCCCTTTTGGGAGGCATGGATTTTCTGATAGTAGCTTGATCTTGTTTCTAATCCCCCATGATTCTTTGTCTATTGTCTCATTTCAAATATCAGTGTCGAGGAACTGTCTTGTCTGATCTGGTGGAGAGGGAGAATGTAGGAGTCTTGGTAACCATGGATGCATATGCATGAATGCAAAAATGTTAATGAAGATGCAAATGTATCATAAATCAGGATCAAGGATCAAGGCCTCTTGGATAACAGCTTCTCATGGACAATAAGATATGGTCGAACCCTCCAGATTCAGAGGTTCGACGTTGCTTTCTGGATAAGTAGCTTGTGCATAAGTCAAAGATGGTCGAACCCTCCAGATTCAGAGGTTCGACGTTGATTCTGATAGATAACTGATGTAGAACTTCTGTATAAGTCAAAGATGGTCGAACCCTCCAGATTCAGAGGTTCGACGTTGATTCTGATAGATAACCTTTGCATAAGTCACATAAGGTCAAACCTCCAGATTCAGAGGTTCGACGTTGATTATGATAGATAGTCTGAATGGCTTAGGGTAGGATGGAGGCATGTTTTCCTGCAAAACAAAATTTCCCAACCCCTCTCACAGGTAGGATCTAGTATATGGTAGGTCAAAAAGCCAACAGAGGATTGAAAGTAGGCGCAATCATACGATATTGCCTCTCTCAACCAAGCTCTGCCCGTGGATACATGATCGGAGCAATCAGACATACGTCTTCTGTCCGTCATGGCCACTCTATTCCTAGTTCCTAAGGTATCACTCATGGCCTGGGTATTGGGCCTTTTACCTCATAGAATCATCCCACCCAACCTGCAAACAGAGAAAATATGTGGTCCCCACGGGGACCCATAATATAGTCCAGATGCATGCGGAAAGTAAATATGATATGCAAACAGAAATAAACATGATACGAAAACATATATACACAGGATGTAAGCATATAAATAAACAAATAAAAACACCCAAAGAAAAGAAACAAACAAAGGCTAGGATCGACTCGCTAAGAATGGACCAGCACAGGTCTATCACATCCCCAGCAGAGTCGCCAGCTGTCGCACGCTCGCGAAATGTGAACAGAGTCGCCACCAATATATTTATCCCAAAGAGGGAAAGGAATATCAGAAAACCTAGGATAAAGAAAGGACGAGGTCTTTCGACCAGAGATAGGGTACGGGAGTCGGTTACGCGAGGGGAAGGTACTAGCACCCCTCACGCCCATCGTACTCGATGGTATCCACCTATGTTTGTTCTATTCTAAGGGTGTATAAATCTAAAGCTTAATTACTAAGGGAATGCATGCAAATGAAAGAAAAAGAAACACGGGGAAAATAAGGTTTTTAAATAGTTGTGCTCGCTTAGGCCCCGCGACCTAATGCCTACGTATCCTTTTCAGGAATCAGAGCGCCGTAGTTCGGCTCTTTAGTTTTTGTTTGTTTTTGTGTTTTTTAGTGAACGACGTTACATTCGCACTCCGCTGCTCGACCTCTGGAGTCTTAAGCTGGGAATGGAGCGGAAATAACGTGTCCGATTAATGAGAAAGAATGCCCTGAAGGCAAGAGAAAGAATGCCTCGGAGGCAAGAGAGAAAAAGAGATTGGTTTGTGTTTTTTATGTGTGATTCTATGATGGACGAAAACCTACTACAAGGCATCGCATCACTTCCTCACTTTGATTAGCTCTGAGCCTTTATTAGATATTTTGAAGTGTTTTTGTTTGGGTGTCTTTTAAGGGAAATTAATTTGTGACTTAGATCATACCAAAAAGAGTTTTGTTTTGCATATTTAGAGAAAGCACATCGAGGCCTACGCCACAATCGTTTCTCTAAATAACGGTTAAGAAATACATCGAGGTTTCACACCTCAATCATTTCTTTTCCGCTAAGTAAAGGAGATACAAAAAAAGAGTTCTTTTGTGAATATTTAGAGAATGCACATCGAGGCCTACACCACAATCGTTTCTCTAAACAACGGTTAAGAAATACATCGAGGCTTCACACCTCAATCATTTCTTCTCCGCTAAGTAGGAAAGAACATACATCAAGGCCTACGCCTCAATCATTTCTTTCTTACTATGAAATATAGTAACGGTATGATCTTCATCGATATTTATTAAGTATTTTAAAAGTTGAAAAGAAAAAGAAGGAAAACTAGCCTAAAATGAACAACTAGCCTAAGTGTTATGAAAGGGGATTCCTAAATCCTAATGTTATCATGGTCTCTACCTAAAGTTAGGAGTAAATGAACGAAATTACAAGCACAAGCAAAGATCAAAATTACAAGTAAAAATTACAAGTAAACAATGATACAAAATTAGTACACACTTGACTAACAAATGACTTGAAAATATAGTACAAAACATGAAAACAAATGATTCAAAATATAGTGCAAAATGAATTAAAAGATACTATTTATTTTTATGATTTTTATATGAAAAAGAATTCAAAACCAAGCAAAAGAGAAATAAAATAATTAGCCTAAACTAATATTTTTTTTATGAGCACTTTTATGTCAAAAATTATAACTAAGGTATAAAAATTAATAGAAGAAAAATTAGCATTTATGGCCAAAAAAAATACTAAAGCTAAGTAAAATCTAAATTAAAATTAAGGGAAACAGGGGGGTGTAATTCTGAATTATGGACTATGAAGAGCAGTGGGCGCAGGGCCCATCGAATCTGGCCCAGTAGCATTTTTGTTTACAGATTTTTTTTTGTATGCAAAATGATGATAGCGGGCCAGTGGGGGTATGGTAATCAATTTGAGCCCAGAAGGTTCTTTGTTCTGATCCAGTTTATTGATTCAGATATTGATTATTGAACATGATTGCAGATTAATCCTTAATCGAAACCAAATAATGAAATTAATCTCTAACTAAACAATCATACTTTATGAAATTAATAATACACTTAATTATAATAATAATCAAAAGGGGCTAGGGTTGTTACTCTTATGCCGAATCAACTTCTCTGAGCCTCTCCTCTCTCACACGCGAGTAAACGGCGGCACTTGCTTCTTCTTCTCCGATCAACTTTCGTTCTCCGCCGTCGCGAGCAACCTATGAGCCACCTTGCCTCTCGTCTCAATACCTCACTCGCACATCTCCTCTCGCTCGAATCTCTTACCCTCTTGCGAACGTATAATCGGAAGCGACGATTCTTCGCCGATCGGTTCTTGCCTTCCTCTTCAGATTCACGCGAAACGTAATGCAATAGTCGGAAACGCTAACCAATCGAAGACATCCGATGCTTCTTCAAATTCGACCTAGAGTAATCCGGTAATCTTCGTTCGATTCTTCTTTATTGATTTTCGTTTTGCACTTCTGAATCGGTGTCGCGATGATGTTTGATGGACATCTTTATTTGCAGAGAATGAAGTGAGGATAATTGCTGTGGATGCGTAATTGATTCAAAGGTGATGAGGATTCTCTGATGATGATTGAGGCTGCGTGAAGATGATTGGAGATTGAAGAATTATTTTTGTTTCTTGTTTTCAGACTCTTGTTGATTGATGACGGTTAAGGTGAAGGGAAAGTGGTGATGTGGAGAAGATGAAGATAGAGTGGTGGTTGCAGGTTGATTGTTGAAGACGGGGATGAGGTGAAGGGTTGAAGATCATGGAGAGTGAGAAATTGAAGGTTGAAGAAGGAGAGAGTGATGAAGGTGTGAATTTGTTGAGGATGAATGGATGAAGTGAAGTCAGAGGAGAAGAGTATGGTTCTGGTTTTATAGAGTTTGCAGGTTGGTCGCTTTTTTTCAATTTCTGATTTTCTGTTATGAAAGTTAGGTTTAGTTGGGATTCTGTTTGGAGATTAGAGGTTAAGGAAATCCAGTTAGCTGAATCAGTTGGTTAAAAGAGAAACTGTTAGTTATAGGGATGTTAGAAGTTGGTTGAGTCAGTTAGGGAATTGGTTACAGACTGTTAGTAAAAAACTGTTATGTCGGTTTGGTAGTTATGAAGTTATAAACAGTTAGTAGTTTGTTATGTGACAGTTAGAGGTTGGTTATATATATTGGTTTTTTGATAAAGAATGTGTATGGGGCTGAACTTGATTTGTTGGCATTTTTCTGGTTTTGCAGGGCTGATGTGTGTGTGTGTGCTGCAAGGTATTAACAAATGGATATGAGGAAGGTGGCCGCGGGTTTGTTGAAGGATCTCGAACCGGTTCGGAACTGATGCAAGTCTTGAAGGCTGGGGCAGTAGGGTCATATTGAGTGTGGAGCTGATTTGTGTAGGCTGAACGGTATATGGCAGCAGCTCTGCATTTTTTCTTTTTTTCAAACTCTGTTTTCGAATTGATATGGGATGTACTAGATGTAAGGATATTGGTTTGTAATGGCACTGTGGTGTTATCTTTGAACTTGTAATTAACAATCTGAACTTCTTTTTATCTTTAGAAATCCAAAACTTCCTTTTTCAATATGCGATCTTGAATGACGAAAACCCACTTAGAATGATAACCAAGGATATGGGGTCAATATGACCTTAGTCAAAAGTCAACCTCATGATTGACAAAGTCATTGCGGATAGATTTCAAAGGTCTTCTCTCATCAACATGTACCAATAACTAAGTGAATTCACCAATTATCGTACCACAAAATAATTTTAGCAGTGCTCCACATAATTGTATCCAAACTCCATAAGAAAAATATTCTTGGTTAAATGATGTGAAAACAAACCCTGGTCAAATTGAAGCCTTCCATCAATCATCACTGATTTAATGAACAAATATTATTTTTAATGAATAAATGCATGATGTGTTAGATGACTTAGGGGAGAGATATGCAGATGAAATGCGAAGCCTAAGCCAGATAAATGTAAATTAGGATGGGCAAATTTTGGGGTGCAACAATTGGCTTAGATGATCGAGATGATCGCAATCTGAGACAGATTTAACAACGATGTCATCTATGTATACTTGCATGAACGTTTCTATAAAGTCATGAAATATAGAATTCATTGCTCTCTGGTAGGTTGCCCCAGCATTCTTTAAACCGAAAGGCATTACAACCCACTCATAGGTGCCTATTGCCCCTGGGCAACGAAAAGCTGTTTTAGACACATCTTCTTCTGCAATGAAAATCTGATTATAACCAGAGTATCCATCCAACATACTTAGATACTCGAAACCTGCGGCTGAATCCACTAACATTTCTGCCACAGGCATGGGATATTCATCCTTAGGAGTTGCTGCATTTAGATCACAAAAATCTATGCATACTCTCAATGAACCATTCTTTTTAATAACCGGTACAATATTAGCAATCCATTCGACATACCTTGTGGTTCTGATGAACTTACACCGTAGGAGTCTTTCGACTTCTGCTTTAATCTTCGAATGAATTTCTGGTGCGAACCTTCTAGGAGTTTGCTTGATGGGCTTTTTCCCTTCCTTTATGGGTAACCTCAATTCGACCAAATCGCGCCCTAAACCAGGCATCTCATCGTAATCCCATGCAAAGCAATCTTTGTTCTCCTTCAACAACGCGACCACTTTTGACTTCAGCGTTGGCTCTAGTTTTGCACTGACGTATGTTACCCTCCTTTGATCTCCATCTCCGAGATTTACTTCTTCGAGTGGATCTTGGGCTAACATCTTGATATTTGATCCCATTGGGTCCTTCTCGAAACCCAAAGGCTCTTCGTCGTAGATTGCATCCAATCTTTGACCTATCTCTTCTCCTGAAATCTCTTTGACTTGGACTGAATCTTCAAGCAGGTGAGGGATCGTATCTATCCCCAAATCTGGCGTTTCTTCCTTTTTTAGACCTTCATTAAACAACATGTTTGACAATTCGGCTTCGAGAGCCGTCTTTCTTTTATTCTCGGCTACATAAGCCGAAATCTTTTCGAAAAATGATGACTCAGACATCATCGACTTCGTCATCCCAGCCTGTTGGCCGTATTGTCGGATAATGCTCCGTTGGTGGGGTATCTTCTGGGCCATCCATTATTTCCCTATTCCACTAGAAACCATTTGGGTGTAGAGTTAAGTAGTACAACGCATTTTTATTTGGGGTATACATCTCTTCTGCAGCATGACAAGGTCCTATGTTTGCCAAGTTCCTATCGAAGTTAGTTTTATTAACTTGATTAACTTCAGCCATATAGTAACTCTGATCCCCTTCAATATTCTCTACTATACCATCTTCTCTCCAAATGGTTACCCTTTGATGCATTGCCGAAGGCACAACAGCAACCCCATGGATCCATTCCCTTCCGAGTAAGAGATTATAATTTTCTTTCGCAGGTATGACCATAAACATAGTTGGCCTTGTGACTGATCCCACCGTGAGATTCACTTGAACAACTCCCAAGGTTTGCCCTATTTTGCCTTCATAGTTAGACAAAACCATGTTGTGTGGCCTTATATCGGTATCGAACATACCAATTCTTTTCAGCATGTATTGGGGCATTAGGTTCACTGCTGCCCCCCATCTACTAGGACTTTATTAATGCCAACATCTTCAATTTTTGCCCTTATGTAGAGTGGTTTCAAATGATTTCGCATACCTTCATCGGGCCTCTCGAAGAAAGCGTTCTGCTCTTCAACTGCACCGTTGTTTAGAACATAGTAACACACAGGTCTGTGTTTCGCCATTTCTTCGATATCAGCCTCTTCGTAGTCTTCAACTTCAGTTTCCTGATTAAACTCATGAGGGAGTACAGACACAACGTTGCAGTTGAGGTTTATAGATGACACCCCGTCAGAATCGAAATCATTTGTCATTCTATCCTCTTCCTTCCAAGGACTGGAATGCATCTTTTCTTCTTCTTCTAAAATGTTTTCAGCTTTGAATAGTCTGCGTTCCACCGGAGGTTTGCTTGCCTTTGCCCCCTGGTGTGGGACTTGGTTGCTACTAGACTCTCCAGCTTCTCTTGGTCTGTATTCTCTTTGAGCCTTTTTCATTCTCTGGTGCCTTCTCCACTGGGATCTGGACATAGGATTTTTTCCCTTGTAATTCTCCAACCGATACATCTCTCGATTTGAGTTTTGAAATTGCTTCCTATATGCCATTGCAGTCCTTCCTCCTTGGTCCCAACTTCGCCATTTGTTGGTTCTTGCACCAGCTTGCACCCATCTGTCCCTAGGTACATCTGCAGGGACTTTGAATGTTACCCTTCGAGCCCTAGGATGTGGGCTGTCAGGTCTCTTCGTTGGGGTCCATATATCGAAACCATACAGGTTAGGACGTAATCCCTGATTTTCTCGACCCATGTAGCAGTACACCCTCTCGAATGATCGTGCCAGCATTTCATCATAGACTGTCCCACATCTGGGACACAATGCAACTTCAGTGTTTTCCCTGTGACATCTAACCAAAAATCCCACTAAGCTTTCTTCCATCTTTGGGTACACTTGTAGCAAAGGGTTTGGTTCTCTCCCGGGGTGTTCCCATCTTTCGCGTCGAGCCCTTTCGAAGTTAGCTTCGACCCTTCGATTCAGCATGATCGAACACCTTGGACACATCCATTGTTTTCCGCCATTCCTTTCATGGCAATTCCAGAGATAATCTTTGAGACTTTCCCCTCTTGGAAGAATTTCAATGTTTCCCTTTTGCCTTGTCAACCATGTCTCCAATTCGCCAAATTCAGACACTGGTCGTCTAGCACTGACCATGTTAACAACTGCTGGAGGGGCTTCAGAAATCTGGATTTGCTAAAGTTTTACCCTGAGGTCTTCAGTGGCCTCACTGGTTTTTTCTCTCGAGACTTCAGTTATCTCTGTCTTGGAGGATTCTTCAACATCAGTATTGAAGATTGCATCGTCATTTAGGCTTTCAGTAGCCTGCTTTCAGGTTAACATTGTCCCAGCTTTCGCAATGTCCACCTCAGATACCTCTATCATGTTGACATCCAGTGGTTCACACAGGCTAGCGTCAGCAATGTTCAAAGGATTTGTGTCGACCTTCATGTGACTCTTGGTCTTGTCAGCAAACTTCAAACGTCCATCCTTGATAGCCTTTTGAATTAGATCCCTGAAAAGAAAACATTGTGAGGTTTTATGGCCCAAAAAACCATGATATTTACAAAAGCCTCTCTTCTTCCGTTTTTCTAACGGAGGAATTTTGGAATTTGGAGGCAGTATCATTTGGCCATCCTTTACCAATAAATCAAATATTTCGTCACACTCAGTGACATCAAACGTATAAGTTTTCTTGGGAAATCTATCACTTTTATCATTATCTACTGGATTCCTTCCATTAGAAGGGGTAAGTAATTTGCAAGCATAGGGTGGCGCTTCCTTTAACTCGGCGAGATCTATTTCGACCTCTTCCATGTCGCATGAGTCTTCGAAGGGTTCGCCATCAACTTCGTCTGCTTCGACGTATGCTACCCTTTCCTTTTTATATCCCTTGTTTGCCCTAGCTTTTTCTGCTTTTAAACGTTCGACTTGTCGAACCCTATCTGCCAACTTGGCCATATCCCTAAGGTACTGAGTATCTAGTTTCTTTCTAATTGAATAATCTAGACCACCGACAGCCATTTCGACCAATTCATGCTCTGGGACTGTTGTGAAACACCTTGATTTCAACAGTCGGAGCCTATTCAGGTAATCATCAATTGGTTCTGTAAACTTCCTCTTAATGCTGGCCAATTCTTTCAGACTTATCTTGGTTTGGCCCATGTAGAACTGTTCGTGGAACAACCTTTATAAGTGTGCCCAAGCATCTATTGAATTTGGTGGTAAAGTAGTGAACCAAATAAAAGCATTCTTTGTTAGCGAACTAGGGAAATATTTGATCCTTAAATCTTCGTTCCCTGCTAAGTCTCCTGCTTCTGTCAGGTATCTGGCAATATGTTCCACAGTTGACTCGCTAGTTTCGCCTGAAAACTTTGTGAACTTGGGTACTTTAGTGCCTCTAGGCAACTCTGTCTGCATGACATAATCTGATATGGGGGATGTATAATTTGGACGTCGAAGTCCAGTACTAAGGCCGTTATTGGCCATAACCCTTTCTATCATGGCAGTTAAGTTGTTTTCCGTAGCCAGATTTTCTCTTCTGACTCTCTGAACGATTTCATCTGGATGTTCGTTCCTACCCACTATCCTTAATCTGGGTCTTACTTCCTCCATTTCCTGTTGGACGGGAATAGCTCTTTGATTTGAAGCCTCCAAATCTATTACTTGGTTCCCTTCGATTGCCGTTGTTCTTTGTGTGGCAACTACATTATTAGTGGTTGTCCTAGACGGAGGGACCACATCTTGAATACGTTCCATAATTGGTCCTTCTTCTCGATACAAGGGCTGCTTGTCCTTTTGTTTAGGGTATGGAACTCCCATGAAATCTGCCATTCGATTCATTTGAGATGATATCTTTTGGAAAATCTCCACATTCTCTCGATTCGTACTAGTAATATTTGTTGCTAGTGGATTCAAAATTGAAGCCAGTTCCTTAGCCAAGACCCCTAACATATCATGGTTGCTTGCATCCATTTCTTGTCGGAATGCTGCTTGATTACTGTTAGACACTGGCCTAAGGATCTAGAGGGGGGTGAATAGATCTCACAGAGTTTTTCGGAGTTAATTGAACTTTAAGCGAAAGCGGTTCCGAATCGACTCGCGTCTATTCCGAACCACTATTGAAATGATTGTATATGTGTTAAAACCACTAAATAGCTTGAGATAAACGATAAGAGAATACCCTATAGAATCAATATGTCGCTCTAATGAAAATCGATTAACGTCTTATATGATGAACGATGTTTGCAATGCAGTAATAGTGAAAGAAGCAAAAACACAAACACTTGGTGATAATGATCAAATTGATAGTAATTCAATGTGTGATGAATTGTGACGTTTATACAAGTTCTTAATTCACAATTTTAACACTTGAATCGTTGATCAATTTGCAATTATAACCAAATATGAACATAACGTAAATGAAAAGATAAAAGCGACAAGAACACGATATTTGTTTAGGCAGTTCGTCGATCGTCCTCGCTATGACTACGTCTGCCCCCAATTCCAAACTGAAATTGGGAAATCTTCCATTAATGTTGAAAGCAGTTTATACAAAGAAGATAACAAAGCGATAAACAATAAACCAAATTTGTCGATCCTTTGAATCTTCTTCCCCCTTAATCTTGAGTCAGATTAAGGTCTTCCAAGAGCTTCACTTTGATCCCTTTCTGCAGTTTCTTGAATTGCTCGAACACTTGTTCTTCAATCTTCACACTCAGCTGGATCCTTGATGAAGCTTCTTGATAAAAACCCCCAAAATTCACCTATCTTGGAGGACAAAACCCTCAGATTTTATTCACCAAAAACCCCACAAATCTTCACCCACTAGGAATCTTCAATTCCGTTCCATGGACGTTATCGAACTCGATCACTAACCCTCAACACAAGAATGATTATGTGTAATTGTGTTGGAGATGATGAAGAACGAAGATGAGAAGCCTTTGTGTATCTTTCAGTTGTTGGTGTTGATCAGCAATAATGAACCTTGGAAAATATATATGAGAGCTTAACAGTTGGAGCAGAGAAAACCAGAAATTTTGGCATTTTTGATCAAATAGGTCGACCTCTTGTAGGCTTAGGTCGACCTAACAGAGCTGCATATCCTTTGGATGTCATTTGTTCCCAGTTAGGTCGACCTGTTAAAGAAGTAGGTCGACCAGAATCCACTTCAGATGCGTTTTGGGGACCTTTCGTCAGATTAGGTCGACCTAGTTGTTGTGTAGGTCGACCTAGCAGAATGATATGTAAATTTCTTCATTTTAGGTCGACCTGGGTTGGGAGTAGGTCGACCTGACTGCTATTTTTCTGAGTTCCTCTTATTTTGCTTGTGTTGAGTCGACCTATATGCATAGTAGGTCGACCTGCTCTGTCATGAGTGACCAATGCTTGCTTTTCTTTGAGTTCTTCTGCTTGTGCCTTGTTGCTTGTATGCTTGTTGAGTTTGCCATGAATCAAAAACATCTTTGTGAGTGTGATCTTGTATTTACATACTCCCCCTTTTTGATGATGGCAAACCGGTAGTAGAAGCTTTGGCAATAAGTGGTAAAAGCTCCCCCGGACTTGTATGCGTAAGCTTAAGTGGCTGCATACTAAGCTCCCCCGTACACTCAGCTGAGCTCCCCCGTACACTCAGCATCTATCTCCCCCTTTGACAACATCAAAAGAGATACAACGAAACAGAAGAGGAGAGTAACGAGAGAAACATAGATAAAACGCTAGCATTCATAGTATAATAGATAAAAGGTAGATAGTTATAGCATGAGAACCAAACATGTTTAAAGGTACACTTTAACATACATAATAATCCAAGAGAACAACAAAAAAACCAAGTACGACAACATGTAGGAATATAACATAATGATAATGAAATGAAATGCAATGATATGATGATATAATGGAGAATGCATCCTAACGCCTGCCCCTTCTTCCTCTTCCTCTTTGAAATGTATGAGGGCGATCTTCTTCAACTTGTTCCAACAGATCCTGCACAGATAGGTTGAGAGTGTTGAAGCTTTGGCTTATGTTGGCATGACGATGCAGAGCAGTTTCTTCAAACTGATTCTGTCTTAGGGTCGAGTTGGATGCAAATGTCTCAAAATCGCTCTTGTGCTCTTGAACCAAGTTGTGCAACGAGTGATATTGTCGTTGTTGTTCGTCATAGCGATCTTGTTGGAGCTGTTGCATCTGTTGGAATTGGAGCTGCTGTGTGTCGAAGTTCTGTTGTTGTAGGAGTTGCATATTTTCTAACATGGAAATGATGTTGGTTTGATCTGGCGGGGGCGGAGCTGTGTATCCCCAAGGGATATCCTCTTGTTGTGGAGGAACATATCTCCAATTTGCATCCGTATCTTGTGCAACATCTTCCATGTGGTGATCATCATCATTTGCATTGTCTTGATCAAGTCCTTCTTCTTCATTACCTGCATTGTTTCCAAACTCCGTGGGATCATCATAATTGTAAATAACCTTCCCGGTTCCCTTTTGAATGAGATAGTAGGTTTTCCTAACTGGATTCCAATGGTATCCCATAAGGGTCAGGGTGGTTTGTGAGAATTCTTGAAATTGGTGTATGCTGATGTAGTGTAAGTGATCAAGCCTCATGCCGAAATGGTTGACAATTGTTTGAATTATTGATCCATAACACAGGGCTGTAGTTTTCTGTTGGACCTCATGAAACTTAGCAGCTAGGAAGTAAGGCCAATGTATACGCGTTCTGTTTTGCAGCAGATACATGAGCACAACTTCATTCCTTTCAATTCTTGAGTACCCTCCTGCTCTTGGTCGAATGATTCTTGAGATGACCCAATTTAGGAGCCTAGGATCTCGCTTCAGGTGACCGGATGTTATTGTTTCATTTGGTTTGTCAAAGACGGAAGGGTCTTTGAGGATAGATTTCATGTAGGCCACATGATCATAGTTTCCCGGTACATCCCCGTCTTCCATACAGAATTCATCACCTACAATTTTGAGACCAAAGATGCTAATCCAAGCCCGTTTGTCAACAACATGCGACCTAGAGCCCATTTTGAATCGGAAATTACAACCATCCCCTTTTGTAAATCCTGCATAGAAGGTCCGGACGGTATTTTCACAGTACGGAGTATCACATTGCACTAAGGGATGAATATTTTGATGTTCAATCAAATCGGCGACATCGGGGATATGCATGTTTTTGACAAGATTTGGATCATAGGTATATTGCTTAACAATTTTTCGTTTCATCTGCCACTTCTCAAAATTCTCCCTACAGTCAGGATGAACAAGGGCACTTACCGGTTGAGATGATGAACTAGCAGCAACTTCCTTACCCTTTCTTGATTTTGGAGGCATGTTTGTTGAGTAGGAGAGTGAGAAGGAAGATTTGTGACAGATTTTGTGCTTGAGGAATTAGGGTTGGCCGTACAAGTGATATGCAAATGAGCAAAAGAGGTAAAAGAAATGGTTATGTATGAAAGGATATGGGTCGGGTCGACCAACAGACCCACTTTTGGAAATTTTTGACGCAGTAGGTCGACCTAATGTAGAGCTTGGTCGACCTAACAGGAAGGCTGTTAAAAAAATTGCAGTTTAGGTCGACCTAAAAGAAGGGTAGGTCGACGTAACTGGGCGTTTTAACAACATTTCTGAAAGAAGACTTGTTTAGGTCGACTCAGAGACATATTAGGTCGACCTAAATCCCAAATTTTTTGAAAATGCTCTATATATGATGTGTTTATGCCTAGTTACTTGATGTATGTTTATAATATGATATGCTATGATTGATGATGAAGCACATACATGAGTACGAGAGATATATGAATGAAGTCACTATAAGCATGTTAATTGATAGCATATTATAGTCATCAATAATATTTTTGGAAGTGAACAACAACCACGTTACCGCCTTCTCAATATGTAGGTGTCACCGTTTAGTGGAGGCCTTTAGTCATTGTGGAATGATGCCTGGCTTGATAATGAACTACCTTTACACTAAGAGAAATGTTAGCTTGAGAACAACCAATATATAGATATAAAGTAAAGGAATAACTTTAAGAGAAAACAAACGTAATTAGCCCAAATTAGAGATATCGAGTATCCCTAATTCCCTACGAATGTTGAAGTATTGCTCCGTTGCTAGAGGTTTGGTGAAGATGTCAGCTAGTTGCTTCTTGCTTTCTACATGTTCAAATATGTCTCCTTTCTCTACATGATCTCTTAGGAAGTGATGCCTTATTTCAATATGCTTGGTTCGTGAGTGTAAGACAGGATTTTTACTCAAGTTAATGGCACTTGTGTTGTCGCACATGATAGGTATACGATCAAGCTTAATACCAAAGTCAAGAAGTTGTTGCTTGAGCCATATTATCTGCTCACAGCAGCTTCCGGCAGCTACATATTCTGCCTCAGCAGTAGATAATGCAACCGATACTTGTTTCTTGCTATGCCAACTTATCAACGAATTTGAGAATAGATCTAGAGGGGGGGTGAATAGATCTCATAGAGTTTTTCGGAGTTAATTGAACTTTAAGCGAAAGCGGTTCTGAATCGACTCGCGTCTATTCCGAACCACTATTGAAACGATTGTATATGTGTTAAAACCACTAAATAGCTTGAGATAAACGATAAGAGAATACCCTATAGAATCAATATGTCGCTCTAATGAAAATCGATTAACTTCTTATATGATGAACGATGTTTGCAATGCAGTAATAGTGAAAGAAGCAAAAACACAAACACTTGGTGATAATGATCAAATTGATAGTAATTCAATGTGTGATGAATTGTGACGTTTATACAAGTTCTTAATTCACAATTTTAACACTTGAATCGTTGATCAATTTGCAATTATAACCAAATATGAACAGAACGTAAATGAAAAGATAAAAGCGACAAGAACACGATATTTGTTTAGGCAGTTCGTCGATCGTCCTCGCTACAACTACGTCTGCCCCCAATTCAAAACTGAAATTGGGAAATCTTCCATTAATGTTGAAAGCAGTTTATACAAAGAAGATAACAAAGCGATAAACAATAAACCAAATTTGTCGATCCTTTGAATCTTCTTCCCCCTTAATCTTGAGTCAGATTAAGGTCTTCCAAGAGCTTCACTTTATTCCATTTCTGCAGTGTCTTGAATTGCTCGAACACTTGTTCTTCAATCTTCACACTCAGCTGGATCCTTGATGAAGCTTCTTGATAAAAACCCCCCAAAATTCACCTATCTTGGAGGACAAAACCCTCAGATTTTATTCACCAAAAACCCCACAAATCTTCACCCACTAGGAATCTTCAATTCCGTTCCATGTGTGGTTGTCGTTTTTTTTACCTCCCCGTTTCACTTGGGAGGACGGAACGCTAGACCATTCACGCGAAATTTGGAAGGAGAATGCGCCCGTGGTGGGATGAATTTTGTTTCAGTTCTTCCTACGATATCACACGAACTTTCTTATTTGTCCTACGAGTAGGAAAGGGGAAAAAAGATCTCAACTAAACCCTAGGAGTTTGCTAAGTGTGGGGATTCACCTAGACTAGAAATTCTGGAGTCCGGGAGGTCGGTTATACATAGGGAAGTGTTTAAACACCCTACATATCTGTAGTACTCTACAGGAACCTTCTCTGTGTCTAAATGTGTTTGTGCTGCTAATGATTATTGGGAAAGTTTCTCCTTTGTGTTAGGAGAAGGAATTGAATTGAATAAAAGAAAGACAGACAGACTGACTGACTATTTTTGGTATTTTATTAGCTCGCTGAGGTTCCTTGTGAACCTCATGCCTACATATCCCTAATGGAAGTCAGAGCTTAATGTAGTTCGGGGAACTAACTAGGGAAATTAATTTTTTTTGGTGCCTTGCTTGAAGCTCAAGGTTGAAGCTTGAATTAAATCTCTGTTTACAGTAAAGAGACATGAAGTCATCTTTATAGAGAGGTATTTCTACTATTCCACCACAAACATTAAAAGAGTGACAGAATAACTGAATTCATTTCATTCAAAAGGGGGACCTTACTTGTGTATGTGCAAGTATACCAGTCAAATGCCTCTTAAATGAAAGAAAGATGCTCATCCAAATTAGGGAAAGTTACTACATGTCTGGGTTTTACTGCCAGCTCATGCCTTTCAAAATCCTAAATCGGAGACTTGATAATTAAAATGAAATGATGTAATGTTTGTTTGTTTGAATGTGGTGAGATAGAAGAAAGATCTCTCTATAGAGATAAGCTATGTCTATCTACTGTATAAAAGATTTGATTTTTAACTGGCTTGTATGAGGCCCAAGCTTGAGGCTTTTTGATTGATGGATTATTATTATGACTCTGGGAGAAAACTCCACTGGGGATTAATTTACAAGGGATTTTTATGTTCTGTACAAAGCCCAGAATTGAGGCTGACTCTACTTAGGGAAAAACTATTTTGATGGGTTTTATTTGGTGTTCTGTACAAAGCCCAGAATTGAGGCTGACTCTAACTAGGGGAAATATTATTTTCTGCCTTGTATGAAGCCCGAGGTTGTGGCGGACTCTTAAATAAACTGAGTATGGATAACTCTATGGGAAAAGATCCTAGATGTTAGGAATCTTTGACACACGACATATGGTTTATCTGCCTTGTACAAAGCCCAAGGTTGTGGCTACTGAACAATGAAGGACTTACTAGGGGAGACTCTATTATCTGCCTTGTACAATGCCCAAGGTTGAGGCTGACTATTAATAGGGGAATTTATTGTTTTTTTTGGTGCCTTGTATGAAGCCCAAGGTTGAGGCTAACTGTTTTTTATTGGATTTTGACTCTACTGGAGAATTTATCTATTAAAAGACTGATTTTTTTGGAAGCTAACCCTTTCCAGGGAATTTGACTCAGCTGGAGAAATTGTCTGTTAAAAGACTGATTTTTGTCATGTTTTTGGAGGCTGACCCTTTCCAGGGGTTTTGACTCTTTTGGGGAAATTATCTCCTAAGAGAAATGAATCTTTGGTTTTTGAAGAAGTGATTTTGGAGGCTAACCCTTTCCAGGGGTTTTTATTAAGATGATTGGCAGAAAGATTATCTAGTGAGACTTCTTGTTTAAAGCCCAAGATGAAGGCTGACACTGACTGAGGATAAGCAAACATGGATCCTAGACTCTGCTAAGGAAGATTAATGAAGATAAGGGTGACAAAGACTGTCCATGTCTCTCATTCCAAAAGGTGTACTCAATGTAAAATTGAGACAAACTTAGCTTGTTTAAAGTCTGGTTTAAATTGGAAGAAACTCACCAGGGTATGTTAAAAGGTGACTAAAGACCTGTTCCTATGTTTATAAGAAACCTGATGGGTCCTTGTATAAAAGCTCAAGAGGAAGCTGGAAATGCTTTTAAGAAGCCTGTGGGTCCTTGTACAAAGCCCAAGAGGAGGCTAATCGAGGGTCATCGAGGGTCCTTGTTATAGCACAAGAGAAAGCTATGTAGTTTTGAACTTATTTTGGCTTTAAGCAAATGGGTAAGAGGTTTCACCGGGAATAATTCCTCTTTGGGTGGATTTGTCCTATTTTTTTGGATTCTAAGGTTTTTGCCAAGATGTTTCACCGGGAATAATTCATCTTGGGGGTTTGAACTACAGATCTCTAATTAGGAAAGAGCCTTCACCGGGAAGACATTCTCAATCCTAGGTCATATTCCTATAATATATATATATATATATAGTTTAACTGTCCTAAGGTTTATGCTCAAACGTAGTTCTAAACTAATATATATGCACAGTTTATATTTGACAGTAATTTAAATAAAAACTGTAAATGGAAAGCTTGTAAAGCCTAACCTGGATGGAGTGGAGGCCTTTGAAGAAGTATGTACAAAGCCTTACCAGTAATTGGTGGATAACAGTTGAATATATATATGATAAACAGTTAATGGTTTTTGAAAACAGAAGAAGTGAAGATGGACATAGGTCACATAGGTATCTGAAGAGTTTCACCGGGAATAATGCCCTTCAAATACCAGAAGAATGTTTTGAAAACAGAAAGAAGATTTTGAAAATACAGTTTTGAAAACAAGCTAAGAAGAGAAGAAGGTGTTGGGACTTACACTCTATTAGAGGCCCATTTAAAAATGATTTACTGTTTATGAGAAACAGTTGAAAAAGATTGAAATGATATAAGGTTTTGTTGTTTGAAAACCTTAATCATCTGTTTAATCAGAGATTGAAAACAGTTTTGAATATTGACAAAAGTCAACTTAATTAAGGCAAAGATGAAATCTATACCTAATTAAGACCTAAATAATTAGGGTTTTATCATAAAATTATTCACAAAGTAATTAGGTTAAAACAAAATGAAAATATATATTTTAAAGTATTTAAGAAAACACTTAAAACATACTACTTTAAACCTAATTAAAATACATGAAATAAATAATATTTTTATGATTTTTTTTATTATTCATAAAATAGGTATATTAAATAACAAGTGTGTGAAAAATGAAGTGAAAATGGATTAATTTGATAGGTTAAATAATTATGTGAAGTTTGTGAATAAAACAAAGGAAAATAGTGATAAAAAATTTGGGTTTGTCTCCTTCAAGGCTTGAACCCACGCCCTATAGATTACCAAACAAAACAAATACCAACTGGGCCACGCGCGTGGCTTCATTAAGAAGGGAGCCCATATGATTATATGTAGAACAAAAGCAATGAATGAGCTAAAAAAGAAAATAAATGAACAAAAGGTCTGAGGGGGGGATCGAACCCCAGACCTAAGGCAAGGCAAGGCTTTTGGACGCGCGCTGTAACCATTGGGACACTACGATGAATTCGTAGATAACACACCCATCACTCAAAATAAAATAAACTCGTTTCTGGGAAATTCAAAAAATGGCGCCACCATCTTCATCTTTAACCTCAAGCTTCAAATTTTTGAATTTGCTATCTCCTTCGTTTCTCAACCTAACTTAAAGATGTAAACATGGATTTTGCTCGTTTTTGAACGAGGATCATGATGGTGTCCTTTAATTTTATTTATTTTCAGTATAACATAAAATTCGCAAGCATGAACACTAAGAACCCTAAAACTGAAATTAAACATGAAATACTATATATGCATGATTTGATGCAATTGATTGAGGGCTAATGATCTATGAAGGTGCAGAAACCAACTGGTAACTTCATTTTAAATTTATCATGCGTGAATCATAGAGTTTGAAGCTTTTGAAACTTACCTGAAAAATGAAGATTTGGCTCTGATCAAAAGGTGTTACAGAGCTGTTGTAACGATCCAGATAGCTTCAATGACTCCTTTGGAAGGTGTTGAGATGCCTGGCTTGGACTGAAAGTGCCCAGAACTTCTTGCTCGACCCCAACTGCAACAGCTCCAAGTGAGAGGTGAAGATGATGATTCTCCACGCCCAGAAGTGTTTCAGAGGTTTGGATCACCTCTAAATGACTCCCCTAAGGTGTTTGAATACTTAATTCCAAAGGAAGAGCTCTGGTTTGAAGAATCCGAGTCTTCTTGCCAAAGAACCTTTGAAAACCTTAAGTATGAAGAAAGAAGAGAGAAAGCAAGAATTATGTTGCTTTGGTGTGTTTTCTGAATGAGAAAGAGCCCTCTATTTATAGGCAATTGGTTCAGAGTAATTGTGCATAGTGAGCTTGCTTAGTGAAGTGAGTTTGGTTTCTTAGCCAAGAAGAAAATTTGAAAAGATCCCAAATGCAATGATGCATTTTCAGGCTAGCTTCCCCAACCATTGATCTTGTATGATCTAAGGGAACATTTCTGATTCAGAGGAGAGTTCTAATTGGCTTAGAGCAAGATTCCTTGATGATTCATCATTTGCCATAAATTCAAAAATGCAATCATTACATAATCACATGCCTTTGTTTTTGGGAATCTTCTCTAATCCTTATGCAATGATGAATTTGGATGCATGGCATGTTTTCAGATGCATTAGAGGTCGTGTAGCATCACTTAGTGAAGCAAAATGCACAAAATTGCAAAGTTTCAAATTGTACATGACCTATAATTTCACTTCATGAGGCCAACTTTGAACAAGCATAACTCTTAGCTCAAAATGAATTTGGAGAAGGTTGAACACAATATGGAAAGCCCTAAACATCTACTTCAAATCATTAGTTTATGGTTCCTTCAGAATCCTTTGGAAAATTTGTGAAAAATGAGGCCAAAGTTGGAAGAAAACTAGGTTAAAAACACTTAGAAAATTTTCCAAGTGTTTATGACCTAAAACTTCAAAATTCTCAAATCTCTTAAATGATTGATCTTTTGGAAAAAGTTCCATTGTAAGTTGTTGTTTTATTTTGCAAGATCTACAACTTTCATGTTGGAAGTTTTTTGAGTTGTGTAGGTGAAATTTTGAGTTCCCACAATGCCCTCAAAAACCCTAATTCCCGACTTTTTGCTCCTTGATGATTCTTCTTGAATTTCTTTGGTCAAATGACTTTAATATGCATATATTGATGATATTGATCTTTGAAAGTCATGGTTTGACCAAAAATCTTAAAAGTCAAAGGTGATCCCATACAGTTGACTTTTTCCAAATAAGGTGAGATTTTGGACTTTTGTGTGGAATTAAGATCTTCTCCTCAAATGAGTGATGTAAATGGGTTATATTGAGGTAGTAGAGGTTCTTGAATCATGTCTTGAGTTTTGGATCCATGCCCTGATTAAAAGTCAACTATCCAGATGAATTAGGTTAAAAACCCTAATTGTCGACCAGATGAAATTGGTGACTGTGGATCTTGAATTGAGGTGTGATGTCCAGTGGATCTTATTGTATGGATCATTTGAAAATGATTGAAGTCTTTAATAGATGTCCTGGAGCTTTTTAGGGTTTCCCAAAGGTGATCCCTGATTTCAGTCCTTGATAGGCTCAAAAACCCTAGTCTGGTGACCTGAGTAAACCTGTACTCAGATGACTGAGTGTCTAATCAATCATAGGTGAATATAAAAGTGAAGCTTTTGAGTCCTATGATTGTGTTAGAGACCAATCCTTCTATTGATTGATCTTTTGCCTGAGTTTTCTTGTCTTTGAACATCCTTGATTGAATGCCAAATGAAGAAGTGACTGCTCTGGGTACTTGCTTTGACCTGATGAAAATCCTGAAGATATGTCATCTCAGGGGGGTCAAAAATTAGGGTATGACAGATGCCCCTATTTAAGTTTCTTTTATCCGGAGGGAGAGAGATTGATATCTCGATCTCTCCTGCGTGAAAGAGACTTAAATACCAGGAATGCCCGAATTTTGGGCGCTCCTGAGATGTTGTAAATGAATAAAATCTCTGCATGAATTGATCCCATTGTCGCGCTTGGCGGGGGATGAGGAGACAAACTCCTGTTGGAATACGTCATGTGGATTCTGGTGAATGGATGGCAATGTAGGATGCGCAATCCATCTTCTTTAACTAAGTGTTGACACTTAGAAAAAGGTGCACAACTTCCCCTTGTTTCGGATGTCTGTACCTCGAAACTGGTCTAAGTTGTGATTTTGGACAATATCTCAGATAAAGAGAAATTCTCCAAAGATTTTTTTCCTCATCAAACTTCTCATCAGCACTTGGAGATGAGATACCATTTGACGGTAAATAAAGAAACTTCAAAGGTTTGTTTCCTCATCAAACTTCTTACCAGCACTTGGAGGTAAGATACCATTTTACGGTAAATAAAGAAACTTCAAAGGTTTGTTTCCTCATCAAACTTCTTACCAGCACTTGGAGGTAAGATACCATTTGATGGTAAATAAAGAAACTTCAAAGGTTTGTTTCCTCATCAAACTTCTTACCAGCACTTGGAGGTAAGATACCATTTGATGGTAAATAAAGAAACTTCACCATCCCTCCTTTCAACTTGACGTTTTTGAAGGATTGTCATATGGTCCCGCGCTCTTTTGAGGGGCTAATGACTTTGCTCGAAAGTGGATGAATTGTCTTCGGGAAGAAGACTACCATTCACCTACTTACGCTGAGGAATCTGAACTATCTTCTGGATGAAGACTACCATTCACTGACTCCGTTGGGGATCTTTTGTCGATCCGCTGGGGAAATACCGAACTTCTGAGGAATTCAAAATGCGAAACAAACTACCTTATTTGAAGAAGATTGTCGAGCGTCGCTCTGCAGGAGATTCTCAATTGGGGAATTCCAAAAGTGAATAAACTATCTCTTTGAGGGAGACTACCATTTGTTGACTTGCTTGGGGAATTTGGGTGTATGAACCTTCTTTATGAAGAAGAAAACCCTTTCACAACTTTGCAGGGGAATCTTGAGTATATGCCCAAGTAATTTGGGTATTAACATGATCAAAAACCTGGCTAGACTATGCTCATTACGCAAATATGGTGTGAGACAAAATGCATGAATACTACGATGATTATGAAATGCAAAGTGAATGTGAATAGAATTGTCGCGGATGTAAAATCCTATGATACGACTTGAATCTTGTTGATCAGAAGATGTTCTCTTCTTGTAGTTTGAACTCTGTTGGGAATACCTGGTTATCAGTTGTCCGCTGTTCAAAGTGATATGAATTGAAATGAAGATCCGTCATCGGGAGATGTTCGCAAAGCGACCTCATGGGGAAATCTTGGTTCCCGTAGTCTCAACCGTTCTCGGAGCAACTGTTTGCATCCTTCCTATTGTTTGTAAACCTTAGAAAGAAATTTCACCTTTATTTTTGCAAGTAAATTCATTTTATTTTATGAAAACATTTGTTTCAAGAAAATGACTGTTTAAACTTAAAATGCATTTCAATAAACTGAAAAAGACTCGATTGGCAAAGAAAGGCACAAGGCTCAAATCATTATATATGGAATGGTAATCAGCCAAATGCTTGATTCCATGGAGTATTTACAAAGTTGGAAATTGGTAATTTTTCGGGAAAAGGGCTACGATGAAACGTGACGACCGTTATCTTTCCCTTCCACTCCGAGTTGCGCTGTATTCGTGCTTCGTAGAAGATGACCTACTGCTGATGAATACTCCGCTATGGACTTTTGAATGATCAAGTTTGTCCTGAACACAGTTACTTGCCATATATCCCTAACTTTTACGTAAACTACCCCTCTCGGGTTTTAAGTCTACCGGGATTGATTATTTATTTTTTATGTCTCTAACTTTTGCCTGAATCGCCCTTTCGGGTTTTCGATTCACCGAGACGCTCTTTTTTGCCTAAGTCGCTCTTTGCGAGTTTTCAACTTAGCGAGCTGTTCTTTTAATTATTTAGGCGAAGTATTTCTTGACTGCATCGACGTTCACAGGACGGGTGAATTCTTCTCCATCCATAGTCGTGAGTATTAAGGCTCCTCCCGAGAAAGCTCTCTTGACCACGTAGGGGCCGTCATAATTGGGAGTCCATTTCCCTCTTGAATCTGTGAGAAAAGATTGAATCTTTTTGAGTACAAGGTCGCCTTCTTTGATTGTGCGAGGTCGAACCTTTTTGTCGAAAGCTTTCTTCATTCTTTGTTGATATAGCTGACCGTGGCATAAAGCTGTCATGCGCTTTTCTTCGATTAAGTTCAATTCATCGAATCTGCTTTGACACCACTCGGCTTCTGTTAATTTTGCCTCCATCAAGACTCTCATTGATGGAATATCAACCTCTATAGGTAGGACTGCCTCCATGCCATATACAAGGGAGAAAGGAGTTGCTCCAGTCGAAGTACGTACTGATGTACGGTAACCATGAAGAGCATACGGGAGCATTTCATGCCAATCTTTGTAAGTGATGACCATCTTCTGAACGATTTTCTTGATGTTTTTGTTAGTTGCTTCTACAGCTCCATTCATCTTTGGTCTGTAAGGAGATGAGTTGTGATGTTCAATCTTGAATTCTTCACAAAGTTCCTTCATCATTTTATTATTCAAATTTGACCCATTGTCAGTGATTATCTTGCTAGGAATGCCGTAGCGACAGATGATGTGATTCTTGATAAACCTGACGACAACTTGTCTTGTAACGTTTGCATATGAAGCTGCTTCAACCCATTTGGTGAAATAGTCTATAGCTACCAAGATGAAGCGATGTCCGTTGGACGCTTTTGGCTCGATCATTCCAATCATGTCGATTCCCCACATGGAGAAAGGCCAAAGGGAGGAGAGTATGTTGAGAAGAGATGGTGGCACATGAATTCTATCGGCGTAGATCTGACATTTGTGACACCTCTTTGCGTACTGGTAGCAATCTGACTCCATCGTCAGCCAATAATATCCTGCTCTCAGTATTTTCCTTGTCATGGTATGTCCATTGGTGTGAGTACCAAAGGAACCTTCATGTATTTCTCTCATGAGTACTTCTGCTTCTTTTCTGTCAACGCATCTGAGCAGAACCATGTCGAAGTTTCTCTTGTACAGAACATCTTCATTCAGGAAGAATCTACAAGTTAACTTTCTCAAAGTCTTTCTATCTTTCTTTGACGTCCCAAGAGGATACTCTTGCTTTTGAAGAAAGTTCTTGATGTCGTGATACCACGGTTTGTCGTTGATGATTGCTTCTACTGTGAAAACATGAGCGGGCCTATCCAGGCACATAACATCGATCCGAGGAATGTCATTCCAATGATTTATCCTAATCATGGAAGAGAGTGTGGCTAATGCATCAGCCAAGTTGTTTTCTTCGCGAGGAATGTGATGAAAATCTACCCTGTCGAAGAATGGTAACAATCTTCTCGCGTAGTCTTTGTAAGGAATTAGCCCTGGTTGGCGTGTTTCCCATTCTCCTTTGATTTGATTGATGACCAAAGCAGAATCTCTGTATACATCCAAGTGTTTGATTCTTAGATCCACGGCTTCTTCGAGACCCATGATGCAAGCTTCATATTCGGCCTCATTGTTTGTGCACTTGAAAGTTAATCTGGCAGTAAATGGAATATGGGTACCTCGAGGAGTAACAATGATTGCCCCAATTCCTCGTCCATAAGCGTTGACAGCTCCGTCAAAGATTAAGCCCCACTGGGATCCTATCTCAGGTCCTTCGTCTGGTAGTGGCTCGTCGTAATCTTTCATCTTGAGGTACATCACGTCCTCGTCCGGAAAGTCGAAACTGGTTGATTCATGACCATTGAGTGGATGGTGAGCCAGGTGCTCAGCTAGAACGCTTCCTTTCACGGCTTTCTGTGCGTGATACTCAATGTCATATTCTGATAACAACATCTGCCAACGGGCAGTTCTCCCAGTTAAAGCAGGCTTCTCAAAGATGTACTTGATTGGATCCATATGAGAGATCAAACAAGTAGTATGTCGAATCATGTACTGGCGGAGACGCTTGGCAGCCCAGGCCAAAGCACAACACGTCTTCTCGAGCATGGAGTAGCGGGATTCACAGTCAGTGAATTTCTTGCTCAGGTAGTAGATGGCATGCTCTTTTCTTCTCGTCTCGTCTTGCTGTCCAAGGACACTGTTAGGAGTAAATTAATGGTAAATTCAGGTGTTAATAGAAGTGATTTAGTCTCCAAACCAATGCAAAATGTGATGAATCCATAGGTTTTTATGAAGAATTGAACTGAATAAGTTTAGTTCATGTATAAAGCAAATCGAATCACTTGTGGGTGTTATTGTTGCAGGTTTTGAGCTAAATTGGAACTTAAGAAGAACATGAGGAGGATAGAGAGCTTGAAGTCTCAAAGGCAAAGGAAAAAGTTGGTTTCTGCAAAGGTCGCGCCGCGAGAGTCCTAGAGCGCGCCGCGGAAACATCTCTGTTTGAGGGGCGCGCCGCGCCAGCCCGTTGCCGCGCCGCGGCCTCGGCGTTAAAAGCCCAAAAATTCTGTTTAAAAGCCCTAGCTTCCAAGAGAAAAAGGGTGGTTAGAGAACTTTGTGAAGAGCGAAATTAGGAGAGCATTCTGAGATTGCAGCCAAGAATAACAATTGAAGGCCAATTCTTTACCAATCGAAGACATTCCATTGATGAAGATGAATCCTTCTATTAATTCTTGTGTGTTCTTCATGTCTATGGAGAGCTAAATCCCTCTTGTTGAGTCTAAGGTAGTAGTTAACCTATGATTATACATTACCATTGATTAATTCCTGTGAACAATTATTTGAATTCATTATCAATAAGAAATCTTGTTTTTATTCTTAAATTATCGTTGAATCTTTGATCGAAAGAAAGGATTTAACTTTTGCCCTAGGTTACTATATTGATTCAATTGCAATTTGCAGAGATGGAATTGTAATTGGGTTTTCATAATTATCGTGCTTAATTACTATTATCGTTATTGATATTTGGAGAGATCGAATCTCATACCGGTAAAAGTTATCTAATTTGATTTGCAGACATGGAATCTTATTTGAGGATAAGTGAAGATAATGATTCAAAGGATTGTTCTATTGGGAATTAATTGATAATTGTATAGGATTAGGTTGATGAACCCTAAAGGCTCAACATCTTTCTTTATTTGTTAACACAAAGTCCTTTACTTACTTTTATTTTATTATTTGCTTTTGATATTATTAGAAGGATAAAACAAACCAAACCAAATTTCCTAACTCAAAATAAACAACTATAGAACGGCAGTGATATTAACCAATCCCTGTGGATACGATATATTACAGAAAATATTTACCCACAAATACTTTCAACAAATTGGCGCCGTTGCCGGGGATTGGTGTCAATATTGCACGCATTGCAATAGTTTTTTATTTTGAGTTATTTCCTTATTTTTAGTTATATTATTTTTAGTTATTTATTTTTTTAGATTTTTTATTTAGTTCCTTAATTTTAGATTTTTAGTTAAGTTCCTTTATTTTAGATTTTTAGTTTAGTTCCTTTAATTTAGATTTTTTTTGTTTAGTTCCTTTATTTTAGATTTTTTAGTTAGTTACTTTATTTTCGATTTTGTTATTGCAATAGTTGTTTGATTTTAGTTTTTATTATTATTATTATTTTTTTGTGTCGTGTTATTTCACTTGTTTGCTAGTTTTGTAGATTTTTGTTTGTCGGAATGTTTGATCCAAATATAAATGTTGCGATTCATGCTCAAAGCGAGATCCTTTTTCAACAAATGGAGTATCTCCTTCAAAGTGTGTCACAATTCACACCTCAAGCTAATGAGTTTCATGATGTCGGATGGTACACACCGGAATATACGATGGAGTATCATATAGCTGACCATGAATATCAACAACAAGCCTTTCAACCGTACACTCAACCGTTGGCACAACAACAAGGTTATCAAAGTGGACCCTCTGAGTTAGAGGAGACCATGAATCAGTTCATGCAAATGTCAATGACAAATCAACAACAAGGGCTTTCACATTATAATCAAGGTTATCAAAGTGGACCCTCGGAGTTAGAGGAAACCATGAATCAATTCATGCAATTCTCTTTATCCATTCAACAAAACCGGGAAACGCAAGATGTTCAATTTACCAAATTCTTCACCGAGCAAAATGTAAGTCAGGCTTCAACTTTTCAAAATCCTATGACGTGTGTAGAAACCTGCAATGCGACCTCTATAAGGAGTGTAAAAGTGATTGATGAGGAAGTTGATGACAAAGAAGATGTTGTTGAAAAGGATAATATAGAGCATTTAAACATCAAGAAAAATATAGAAGTTGAGTATGAGCCCTCAATGAAGCTACCTTATCCAAGACCTCCTAAAAAAGTAGATGATGTGTTAGTCGAAGGAACAAAAAAGGAGGATATAATCAAAGAAGTTGTGAATGAGTTAGAAACTTCAAAAATTGAAACTTTTTCAAAGGAAAATATGGTGGACTTAGAGTTGAAGAAGAGTAGTAATGCAAATGAGCATAAACTCTCATTGGAATTACTTCCTCCACAAGTTCCTAATAAAGAAGGGAAGGAGAGTCATTGCTTCCGACCAATGGAAATGTTTAGCCGTTTGCAAATCACCATCCCATCTTTAGAAGGTTTAAAGTTAAAGCCAAAATTTGTCAAATTCATCAAGGATAGGTTCTCACCGACGAAGAAATTAACGGATAAGAAGGTTATCCCTCTTGAGGAGAGGAAAAAACAAATGAAGGAAGAGAGATCGCGAGTTGAAGTGGTAAGAATTAAGGATGAAGAAACCAAACAAGCAAACATGAAATACTTTTGGGGCTTCACATTGGTAAGAAAAGTGCCAAGAAAACGAGACAATGGTTGATGATTCAACCATGAACCGTCGAGCCATGCGACGTTAAACGAAGCGCTTCGTGGGAGGCAAACCACGCTTCTAATGTTTTGTTTTGTTTAGCTTTTATTTCAGGAAATAATCAGGGAACCCGTCTGGTGAAAGCTAGGAGGCAGCAATTGATATTGCGTTACTCTCTGTAAGTCACCCTCTCGGACTTGTTACGAAACATTGAGGTCAATGTTTAGTTCAAGTTTGGGGGGTGGATTTATTTATTTTTGAATTGTTCAAATTTTCTGTTTTTTTTATTTAATTATGTACTCCCAGTTAGAGTAAGTAGTCCCATAACAAAGCGGGAATCTCAAGCGAAGTATCAACAAGGAAGCAACATGTATGAAAAGTGGTAGGAAGTGAATGTTCAAAAAATTTTCAGTTTCACTTTCTTTTTCAATAAGTAACAAAGCAGGTATGAATTTTTGAACTCAAACTCTTAATGTGTGCAATGAAACTTAAGGTGTTAGTAAATACTGTCAGAAGTTCTTTATGGTACATTGTTTATTGGATCAGCTTAGCCTTAACCATTGTGAGGAAAGATTTCCATTGTTTACTATATGCAGGAGACCATCAATTATTTTGACGTGTTTGTATCATGCTAAACCGTTTGTTGCATCGTTTGTGGAAATCTGTGAAAGTGATTTAGGCACTTGTTTGAATCTGAGAGTTCTTTTAGCCTATTCTAATGAAAAAACTTATTTGCTTCTGTGAGAGTGTGATCCGTTGCTAACCATTCTTTGAGCCTGAGGTCAAGATAAGCATCATAATATGCACCAAGGAAAATACCTGGTTGATCTCCAAGTTGGGGAGAGTCACATTCAAAAGAAGAGTAAGTACTTATGGTAATCGGTGAAAGATAAAAGAAGTCGTAGCTTGAAAAAAAAGAGAGAAGTAACAACGTTTGAATATAAAGATTGTTGAAAAAAAAAGTGAAAAAGAAAAATCAAGCTACGAATGAATGAAAAAAAAGATGGACAGGTAAAGGAAGTAGAGTTTTAAAGAAAAAGAAATAAGTTATGAATTGGATGCTTCCCTATATTAGGAACAACCCTTGATTATCTTCTTTTCTTTGAATCTAAACCACATTACAACCATAGAAAGACCTTCTGATTCTCAGATTCCACAAGACTTGATGCGAGCAATTTGGTGAACGTATGATATGGATCTTTGTTGATTTAATTGTTTGGATGAGTGTTTAACCCCTCTTTTATTCATCATACTTTTTGATAAGAGTGATTAGTGCTGGTTCAAGCAACTGTGTAGTGTTTTGAACTTCTGGAGGTAATTTGCTTTCAAAGTTTGTTTCATGTGTATATTCTGAGTTTGCAGGTAGAAGAGGAGTATTTGACTTAGTTACTGGATTGAACCACTTGAGAAAAACTTTTTGAAAAACTTGTTGCTTGATTGTCGGTAAACTTTGCTGGAGGTAAGTAATTTTGTTTAGGGACAAACAAAACTCTAAGTTGGGGAGAGTTTGTTAGGAGTAAATTAATGGTAAATTCAGGTGTTAATAGAAGTGATTTAGTCTCCAAACCAATGCAAAATGTGATGAATCCATAGGTTTTTATGAAGAATTGAACTGAATAAGTTTAGTTCATGTATAAAGCAAATCGAATCACTTGTAGGTGTTATTGTTGCAGGTTTTGAGCTAAATTGGAACTTAAGAAGAACATGAGGAGGATAGAGAGCTTGAAGTCTCAAAGGCAAAGGAAAAAGTTGGTTTCTGCAAAGGTCGCGCCGCGAGAGTCCTAGAGCGCGCCGCGGAAACATCTCTGTTTGAGGGGCGCGCCGCGCCAGCCCGTTGCCGCGCCGCGGCCTTGGCGTTAAAAGCCCAAAAATTCTGTTTAAAAGCCCTAGCTTCCAAGAGAAAAAGGGTGGTTAGAGAACTTTGTGAAGAGCGAAATTAGGAGAGCATTCTGAGATTGCAGCCAAGAATAACAATTGAAGGCCAATTCTTTACCAATCGAAGACATTCCATTGATGAAGATGAATCCTTCTATTAATTCTTGTGTGTTCTTCATGTCTATGGAGAGCTAAATCCCTCTTGTTGAGTCTAAGGTAGTAGTTAACCTATGATTATACATTACCATTGATTAATTCCTGTGAACAATTATTTGAATTCATTATCAATAAGAAATCTTGTTTTTATTCTTAAATTATCGTTGAATCTTTGATCGAAAGAAAGGATTTAACTTTTGCCCTAGGTTACTATATTGATTCAATTGCAATTTGCAGAGATGGAATTGTAATTGGGTTTTCATAATTATCGTGCTTAATTACTATTATCGTTATTGATATTTGGAGAGATCGAATCTCATACCGGTAAAAGTTATCTAATTTGATTTGCAGACATGGAATCTTATTTGAGGATAAGTGAAGATAATGATTCAAAGGATTGTTCTATTGGGAATTAATTGATAATTGTATAGGATTAGGTTGATGAACCCTAAAGGCTCAACATCTTTCTTTATTTATTAACACAAAGTCCTTTACTTACTTTTATTTTATTATTTGCTTTTGATATTATTAGAAGGATAAAACAAACCAAACCAAATTTCCTAACTCAAAATAAACAACTATAGAACGGCAGTGATATTAACCAATCCCTGTGGATACGATATATTACAGAAAATATTTACCCACAAATACTTTCAACAGACACATCCCATGGAATCTTCTAAAACGGTTAAGTACATTATCAAAGGTCTTCCTTCCACTAGAGGAGACAGGATGGGTGGTTCGAGCAGATATTCCTTAATGCTGTCGAACGCTTTCTGACAATCGTCTGTCCAGACGCAACTTTGATTTTTCCGTAGAAGTTTGAAAATAGGAGCACAAGTTGCAGTCATGAGATATATGAATCTCGAGATGTAATTCAGACGTCCAAGAAATCCTCTAACTTGTTTCTCGGTTCTGGGTGAAGGCATTTCTTGAATTGCCTTGACTTTGTCTGGATCTACTTCAATTCCTCGTTTGCTGACAATGAAACCAAGGAGTTTTCCTGAGTAGACACCAAAGGTGCACTTGTTGGGGTTCAGGCGAAGCTGAAACTTCCGTAAGTGTTGAAATAACTTTGTCAGATTTTGTATGTGATCTTCTTCATTTTCTGATTTGGCAATCATGTCGTCCACATAGACTTCCACTTCTTTATGCATCATGTCGTGGAAAAGCGTAGTCATGGCTCTTTGATATGTTGCCCCTGCGTTCTTTAGTCCAAAAGGCATAACACGATAGCAGAACGTGCCCCAGGGGGTGATGAAAGATGTTTTCTCCATGTCTTCTGGTGCCATTTTGATTTGGTTGTATCCTAAAAATCCGTCCATGAACGAGAAAACTTTGGATTTTGCTGTAATGTCTACCAACATATCAATATGTGGTAAAGGAAAATCATCCTTAGGGCTAGCTTTGTTCAAATCTCTGTAGTCGACGCACATGCGGACCTTTCCGTCTTTCTTAGGAACAGGAACAATGTTAGCTAACCACTGAGGGTATTCTGAAGTGACGAGGAAACCTGTGTTGATCTGCTTTTGAACTTCCTCTTTGATTTTCATGGCCATCTCCGGATGAGCTCTTCTCAATTTTTGCTTGACCGGAGGGCATTCTGCTTTTAATGGAAAGTGATGATCCACTATACTGGTATCCAACCCTGGCATATCTTGATAAGACCAAGCGAAGACATCTGAGAATTCTTTGAGCAGTTGTATCAAACTCTCCCTGATCTCTGAACTGAGCGAAGCTCCAATCTTAACCTCTTTTCTGTTTCCATCAGAACCAAGGTTAATGATCTCTAGAGGCTCATTGTATGGCTGAATGGCCTCTTCCTTTTGTTGAAGTAATCGTGAAATTTCCTTTGATATTTCTTCGTCTTCTTCTTCCTCTGCCTCGAACACAAGAAACTCAAAGCTTGGAGAAGTCATACGGTCGTACGTTTCAACGGGGTATTTTATGATTAATCCGCATATGTGTGATAAATTTTATTTAGACAACGAGGGAAGACTCAGTGTATGCAGTTAATGGAATTTTTGATGTTTTTTAAGGGTGTTTTTTAGGATTACCAATTTCCGAAAAAAGAAAAGGGAAAACTTAAACGAAGGAACAGAATGACATTTTTATTTATTGACAGTCATTTCTTGAAACAAAGACCCTATAAAACAAAACTCTATTGCCTTGGGCGAAGCAAAGAGGGACATTTTCCTAAGAAATAGTAAAATGCAAAGCCCTATGAAACATCTCTTCACCCTGGGCTATGGTGAGAGGATAAAATAACGGTGAAAGTTCCTACTTAGGAGTGCGAACAACAGTTGTAACTTCAACAGCTATCCAATAGTGGCGAACCCCATTGTGCACTAGGTAATCTGGAACCTTAGGCTTAAGCTGGCCTGTGGTAGGTCTTGATTTACCAACCAATGTCTTTGCAACACTCAGACGATCTTCTTCTACTTCAGCAGACTGAGCGGTGTGAGCATACCCATTTCCAAGTGGAGTATGTCGAACTTTCTTTTGAGGAAACTTCCAATCTTCTGAATGGAGAGACTCGTTGTCGGAGACACTTTCGAGGTCATCCTCTTCTGTATTTTGGTCTTGCTCTTCTCCCAAGATGGCATTGACTAGATATGTGAACTCTAGATCCGTAGCCTCGGAAGGTGACTTGGGGATATAATCCTCAATGATGATTTCACCAGATGCTGATTATGAATAGCAAGGGTTATATATCTCTTTTGGCTGAGAGAGGAACTCAAAATCATTGTTCCATCCAGTTGGAACAATATCTTCAAGAGAGATTCTTGAACTTTCAGGGGCGGAGTATTTCACGATGTAGTCGAATTTTCCGCTTGGTTCTCCTAATGTATCCCAAGTTTCTTCGGGGATAGGAGGAACTTCTTCTGATGAACCATGACTTCTGGTGGTGAAGCTATTTGTAACTTCGTCACTGCTTGGTTGAGTCTTACTTTCAGATCCCTTAGTCGGATAACAGTAAGGTGATTCAGACTCTGATAGGGATATGTATCCTGCTTTGTTAAGATAGGATAGCCATTCCTCTTCATCGGTGTTTTCCGTACCGATGGTATTGACTGTTTGTTGAACAGGTTGAAGAAAACCTCCGCTGCGGAAAGTTTCTTGAATTGGAAGAACTACCTCAATTCCTGGAATAGTCTTTGATGATGTTGGAAAGAATCCAACTCCTGTTCTGTTCTTGTTGTTGGTAGGAATATTAATGTGCCCCCAACCACTGGTAGTGCCATCCTTTACAACTTGGATTGCATCTCTGTATGAAGAGATATATGCTGCTTTCTCCTTTCCTTTCTCCAAGGAAAGTGCTTGGAATTTAGTTCCAACGACTTCTTTTGGTTCTATGTCGGAGAATGATGATAGGTTGTTGACGATCAGAGCTCGTTCTCCACATACGGTTACCAATTTGTCATTTCTTATGAACTTCAGTTTTTGATGAAGTGTTGAAGTAATTGCCTTAGCCTCATGAATCCACGGGCGACCTAGCAAACAACTGTATTGTGCTGGAATATCCATAACTTGGAAAGTGATTTTGAACGTCTGAGGTCCAATAGTTATGGGAAGATCCACCTCTCCAAAAACTGACTTCCTTGATCCATCAAATGCTTTGACGATGACATGACTTTTTCTTAGAGGGTAATCTTCGAAAGATAATCTTGACAATGTTGATTTCGGCATGACGTTGAGAGAGGATCCATTGTCTATTAGGACTCCTGTGAGTACATCACCCATGCAGCTCACTGAGATGTGAAGTGGAAGGTTATGGTCCACTCCTTCTTCAGGAAGATCTTCGTCACAGAAACTTAGGTTAGTTCCGGCGGAGATGTTGGCAACGATGTTGTTGAATTGGCTTATTGTGACGCTAGGTTCTACAAAAGCTTGTTCCAAAACTTTTTGTAGAGCTTCCCTATGAGCTTCAGAACTCAATAGCAGGGAAAGAACAGATATCCTAGACGGAGTATGTAGTAATTGATCTACAATGTTGTATTCACTCCTCTGGATTAACTTCAAGATCTCATCATTTTCTTTCGCTTGAACATCATTGGTCGGATGATTGTCTTGCCTATGTGGTACTTCCTCCGAAGGTTTCTCCACATTTTCTATTGTTCTGTTGAAGACTCGTCCACTTCTGGTAACTCGACTAACATCAGCAATGTTGACAACAGACGGTAATGGTATTTCCTTACCATTTTCAATGTATGTAGCATTGTACTTGTATGGTATAGCCTTGCTGGACTCATACGGTACAGGACCTGGTAAGTAGATGACTAGCGGAGCAACTGCTGTCTTCCTGCTATCATACTTAACTTGCATTGGTTTAACTTGATTAATTTGAGGAGATACGGTAAAGACTTCATCATCTTCTCTGTTGGCAAGAACAGTAATGGTATTGTCATCCATCAGCTTTTGAACGTCGTTGCGAACACGTAAACATCCTCGTGAATTTCTTCGACAAATTCTGCATCTACTGTAAGCGTGGAAATCTGTTCCAAAGTAGGCAAGTCCATTTAAAGTTTTATGGAACCTGACTACCGATCCTTCAAGATCTTCAACTTTGTAGACTTTGTATTCTCCTGGACATCCTTGAACCATGTTGATGTCATGTTCAGTTCTGACTCGAATGTGTTGAATCCATCCTAAGTCCATTTGTTCTTGTAATGCAGCTTGAACTACGGCACATCCTTGATTATTCTTTGGACAAATATCGCATGTGAAGTAGTTGTGAGGTGGTACATGGCCGTACCCAGCTTGTTTAGCGTGCATCTTGACAAGATTTTCCCCTATCTGACGAATGTCGTAGATTTGAATGACGTTAGGGTGTTGATCTATCAGATTTACTAAAGCTTCTTTATGCTGCGGCAAAGGATTTGCTTGGATGTTTGGACTAGTATCTTTGAAGGATAGCATTCCGCTCTTCACTAATCGTTGGACGTCAATCTTGAAAGGGAAACAGTTCTCAATATTGTGACCTGGTGCCCCCTGATGATAGGGACAAGATTGGTCAGCCTTATACCATGGTGAGGAACTGTTTGTAGGATTTGGAGGGCTCCTTGTCTGAATGAGTCCTTTTGCCAGTAATGTTGGAAATAATTCTGCACACGGCATTGGTACGGGGTCAAAGGCAGGATACCTTGGAGCCCGATTGTTGTAATTTGGAGGTCGAACCTGCTGCTGAGGCTGCTGCGACCTTTGTTGAATTTGTTGTTGCGAGACCTGAGGTTGATAAGCTAGCGCTGAGTTAACAACCGGAGTTATTGCTGCAACTTGAGGTTGAAATTTCTTCTTGATTTTGTGCAAGACATTGCTGACATCTTGATCCTTTTTCTTCTGGAAAGAACTTCCATACTTCCTTGGACCAATAGAAGATTCTGGTTCTTTGTTCAAGCGTCCTTCCCGAACTGCTTCTTCTAAACGTACACCCATGTTTACCATCTCGGTAAAGTCACTTGGTGCACTTGCAACCATTCGTCCGTAGTAAAATGGACTCAAAGTTTTGAGATAGATTTTTGTCATTTCTTTCTCTTCAAGTGGTGGACAGATTTGAGCAGCAACTTCACGCCATCTCTGAGCGTATTCCTTGAAGCTTTCTCTATCCTTTTGAGTCATGGCCCGGAGTTGATCTCTGTCGGGAGCCATATCCAGATTGTACTTATACTGTTTGACGAAGGCCTCTCCGAGGTCTCGAAAAGTACGAATCTCTGAACTGTCCAAGTTCATGTATCATTTGAGTGCAGCACCTGTCAGGCTGTCTTGAAAATAATGAATGAGTAATTGTTGATTATCAGTCTGAGTTGACATTCTTCGAGCGTACATTACGAGATGACTTTGTGGGCATGAATTCCCTTTGTACTTCTCGAACTCTGGTACTTTGAATTTGTGAGGAATCTTAACATTTGGAACCAGACAGAGGTCTGCAGCATTCTTTCCAAATAGATCTTGTCCTCGAAGAGTCTTGAGTTCCTTCTGCATTTGCAGAAACTGTTCCTGGAACTCGTCCAATCTTTCATACACGCCAGCATCCTCACTTGGAGCGTGATGATATACTTGTCCGTCCTGTGGAGGAAAAGTATGCATAATGGGCTGTGGAGAAGCCATGACAGCAGATCTTGGAATCTCAGCATTCTGTTGTGTGAAACCCATTGCCGTTGCTCTTGGAACTTCAATTTCCAAAGGTTTGTAACCCTCCGGCGGTTGCATCTCCATTGTAGCTCTTGGAACTTCAGAAACCGGGGGTATGCACCCTTCTGGAGTAAAGTTATACGGCATGCCCCAAGGTCGGTTGGGTGGCATGGCATACTGAGGAATAGGAGTAGAAACAATCTCGGAAACCACAGTCCTTTGTGGTTCTTCTGGCGTTGGTCGATTCTGCGTAACTACCAGGGCTTCTACCATACTATTGAGTCTTTCAACAGTACCTTTGAGAGTATTAACCTCTTCTCTGAGTTCTCCATTCTCTTGATCAAAGTCTTCCATTCTTTTCTTGCGACTTGAACGAGTGTTGTATGGATGAGACAGCTTGAAAGTCTTGGTTCACCTCCTACTCCTCCTCTCTTTCTGGAGAAAGGAAAGTGACTATTAGATCCGCGACAATTCTCGTGTCAGTGCGTACGACTAAAGCGATGCATGATATGCAATTAAGTTAATATTTTTCAAGGAAACACCATAATTATGTTATGAAACATCAAACTTTTATTAATTAAGCGAAAACGCCGTTTTTTACACACTTTGAAAAGGGAATACAGAGAAACTGAGAGAAAGGACTCTAAAACTTTGACGAAGAGCCGACTTCACGTTCTAACATCTTCTTATGTTTCTTGAGCTGAGCGTTCTCTGACGTGAGCTGGTCGATGATCCAGGAAGCAGGAGGGATATGATGAGAAAGTGACGTTTGTGACACTTGTCGATCGAGCATTTCAAGTAACTCATCCTTCCTTCTTAGGATGTTTTGAATCTCAACATTTTCCGTGTTGACAATTCGATACTTGTTCCTCCAAGCATTCCTTTCTTGGCATACCTTGTTTAATGCCGCTTGTAATTTTTCAACATCGGTGGAGAAAAGGTAAATTGGTTCCCTTAGGGGAATAGGTTCTTGATGCTGATATGGCATCCTGAGCTTGAATGCTCTAACGCGTACCCATTGAAGGTAAGGATCCAGGGAAATGCAAAGTTGTTTTCCTAACAATCTTCTCCCTTTGCTGTGAACAAGACGCCAGGCTTGGACAATTTCCTTCTTCAGCATGTTGCCATGATCGTCGATGTTCTTGAAGAACAGACCCTCCAATTGGATGTTACTTGGTATATTTTTCATGGGATAGCCGTATTGACGACGGGCTAAAGCTGGATTGTAACTGATTCCTCCCTTAGTTCCAATAAGGGGTATGTTGGGAAAACTTTCGCAACTGAAGATGATCTTGGTTTCATCATTGTCAGGACTACACCACTCAATGTCCGTATGAGTGAGGGACATGATTTTCTGTGACTATTAAAGGCCATCCCTCATGTTCCAGAAAGTGCTAGACTTTGGCAGGTGCAAGACGAACCATTCGTATAACAACGGTACGCAGCATGTGATTAATCCTCCTTGCTGCAGGTTTCTTGAATGCACAGAGTGATAAGCATCCGCAAGCAAGGTTGGAACTGGATTTCCAATCAAGAAGATCTTAATTTCGTTGATGTCGACGAAATCATTAATGTTAGGGAACAAAAACAACCCGTAGATAAGCAAAGCCAAGATTTCCTCAAAAGCGCTCATATCTTGGATGTTGACGAAGTACCGAGCTTGATCAAACAAGAACTTGGAAGGCAATCCTTGAATTCCTCCTCTACTCACCATATGAGTTATGATGTCAACTACGTTCAAAGGAGTAGTTGCAGCAATGATAATGTCGTCAGGATTCTTTTCCAAACCGGAGTACGGATCTTGCGCGTACACGGGTATTCCAATCAGACGAGAGTACTCCTCCAACGTAGGCATGAGCTGATAATCTGGAAAGGTGAAGCAGTGATACGTTGGATCGTAAAACTGTACCAAGGTGGGAAGGATCCCATCCACAATGTTGGTATTGAGCAAAGGCAGAAGTTTTCCATACTTCTCCTTGAAAGCCTGGGGGTTGACCACCAGTTTTCCGAGCTTTTCCAATTCCTCAACCTTAGGAATTTTGAAGGTGTATTTCCTAGCTCTCTTTCTCCCATAATCCGTGGTATAGATCCTTAAGTCCTTTCTCCGTTTCTCTCTTTCTATGAAGTTCAAAACGTTCGTTATTTAGTTTCCTTGAAAAACGACTCGAAAAAGACTCTTTTTGGTTTTAGTTGTTATTAATGAATGATGCATGAATGCATGAATGCACACACAAGAGTTTTAAACAAACATGGCGTTGAAGGGTATAGTGGTCATGAAGTCAAAACGCAAACCTCGCCCCAATGGTAAACTAAGGTTAAGGATTTTTGTACCTGTAGAACGGGTTCTAGGGGTCTCAGAGTTTTTGCTCAACCTTAAAGATACGTTGATTGGTATCTATAAGAGAGTTTTCTCTGAGTGTAGTATCTGCGTGACAATTACTTCCGTAATCACCGCTCTACATCCTAAAAAGGCTTTAAGTGGGGTTAATGTGTTTCTAGGTCCTCCTGGTACAAATCAGTCTCGGAATGCAGTGGCGCAGTTAATCACAACCAGCCAGGCAAATCCCAAGAGTAGAATTGTGAACCAAGATTAGAGGGTCTTCACCGGGAAGACATCCTCCATCCTATCTTATGTTGCACTCAAATCCGGGTATAGGATTTCTCACCACAAGGGGGAATCAAGCCCTTTCCCGATACAGAATAAACAAAATAAACAAATATAAATGCAGCAAACACATGAAATGACATAGAGGTTAGGCAGAACCTCTCTGGTTTGAGGGGGAATTTGGCATCCCTAATTCCTCATTGGGGCTGGACCAGCAACAGGTCAACCATTGGTTTGGATGAAAAACCAAGGTTTTGAACACTTATATCCCCAGCAGAGTCGCCATTTTTCTGTGGTTGTCGTTTTTTTTACCTCCCCGTTTCACTTGGGAGGACGGCACGCTAGACCCTTCACGCGAAATTTGGAAGGAGAATGCGCCCGTGGTGGGATGAATTTTGTTTCAGTTCTTCCTACGATATCACACGAACTTTCTTATTTGTCCTACGAGTAGGAAAGGGGAAAAAAGATCTCAACTAAACCCTAGGAGTTTGCTAAGTGTGGGGATTCACCTAGACTAGAAATTCTGGAGTCCGGGAGGTCGGTTATACATAGGGAAGTGTTTAAACACCCTACATATCTGTAGTACTCTACAGGAACCTTCTCTGTGTCTAAATGTGTTTGTGCTGCTAATGATTATTGGGAAAGTTTCTCCTTTGTATTAGGAGAAGGAATTGAATTGAATAAAAGAAAGACAGACAGACTGACTGACTATTTTTGGTATTTTATTAGCTCGCTGAGATTCCTTGTGAACCTCATGCCTACATATCCCTAATGGAAGTCAGAGCTTAATGTAGTTCGGGGAACTAATTAATTATTAATTATTTTTGGGTGCCTTGCTTGAAGCTCAAGGTTGAAGCTTGAATTAAATCTCTGTTTATAGTAAAGAGACATGAAGTCATCTTTATAGAGAAGTATTTCTACTATTCCACCACAAACATTAAAAGAGTGACAGAATAACTGAATTCATTTCATTCAAGAGGGGGACCTTACTTGTGTATGTGCAAGTATACCAGTCAAATGCCTCTTAAATGAAAGAAAGATGCTCATCCAAATTAGGGAAAGTTACCACATGTCTGGGTTTTACTGCCAGCTCATGCCTTTCAAAATCCTAAATGGGAGACTTGATAATTAAAATGAAATGATGTAATGTTTGTTTGTTTGAATGTGGTGAGATAGAAGAAAATCTCTCTATAGAGATAAGCTATGTCTATCTACTGTATAAAAGATTTGATTTTTAACTGGCTTGTATGAGGCTCAAGCTTGAGGCTTTTTGATTGATGGATTATTATTATGACTCTGGGAGAAAACTCCACTGGGGATTAATTTACAAGGGATTTTTATGTTCTGTACAAAGCCCAGAATTGAGGCTGACTCTACTTAGGGAAAAACTATTTTGATGGGTTTTATTTGGTGTTCTGTACAAAGCCCAGAATTGAGGCTGACTCTAACTAGGGGAAATATTATTTTCTGCCTTGTATGAAGCCCGAGGTTGTGGCGGACTCTTAAATAAATTGAGTATGGATGACTCTATGGGAAAAGATCCTAGATGTTAGGAATCTTTGACACACGACATATGGTTTATCTGCCTTGTACAAAGCCCAAGGTTGTGGCTACTGAACAATGAAGGACTTACTAGGGGAGACTCTATTATCTGCCTTGTACAATGCCCAAGGTTGAGGCTGACTATTAATAGGGGAATTTATTGTTTTTTTTGGTGCCTTGTATGAAGCCCAAGGTTGAGGCTAACTGTTTTTTATTGGATTTTGACTCTACTGGAGAATTTATCTATTAAAAGACTGATTTTTTTGGAAGCTAACCCTTTCCAGGGAATTTGACTCAGCTGGAGAAATTGTCTGTTAAAAGACTGATTTTTGTCATGTTTTTGGAGGCTGACCCTTTCCAGGGGTTTTGACTCTTTTGGGGAAATTATCTCCTAAGAGAAATGAATCTTTGGTTTTTGAAGAAGTGATTTTGGAGGCTAACCCTTTCCAGGGGTTTTTATTAAGATGATTGGCAGAAAGATTATCTAGTGAGACTTCTTGTTTAAAGCCCAAGATGAAGGCTGACACTGACTGAGGATAAGCAAACATGGATCCTAGACTCTGCTAAGGAAGATTAATGAAGATAAGGGTGACAAAGACTGTCCATGTCTCTCATTCCAAAAGGTGTACTCAATGTAAAATTGAGACAAACTTAGCTTGTTTAAAGTCTGGTTTAAATTGGAAGAAACTCACCAGGGTATGTTAAAAGGTGACTAAAGACCTGTTCCTATGTTTATAAGAAACCTGATGGGTCCTTGTATAAAAGCTCAAGAGGAAGCTGGAAATGCTTTTAAGAAGCCTGTGGGTCCTTGTACAAAGCCCAAGAGGAGGCTAATCGAGGGTCATCGAGGGTCCTTGTTATAGCACAAGAGAAAGCTATGTAGTTTTGAACTTATTTTGGCTTTAAGCAAATGGGTAAGAGGTTTCACCGGGAATAATTCCTCTTTGGGTGGATGTGTCCTATTTTTTTGGATTCTAAGGTTTTTGCCAAGATGTTTCACCGGGAATAATTCATCTTGGGGGTTTGAACTACAGATCTCTAATTAGGAAAGAGCCTTCACCGGGAAGACATTCTCAATCCTAGGTCATATTCCTATAATATATATATATATATATAGTTTAACTGTCCTAAGGTTTATGCTCAAACGTAGTTCTAAACTAATATATATGCACAGTTTATATTTGACAGTAATTTAAATAAAAACTGTAAATGGAAAGCTTGTAAAGCCTAACCTGGATGGAGTGGAGGCCTTTGAAGAAGTATGTACAAAGCCTTACCAGTAATTGGTGGATAACAGTTGAATATATATATGATAAACAGTTAATGGTTTTTGAAAACAGAAGAAGTGAAGATGGACATAGGTCACATAGGTATCTGAAGAGTTTCACCGGGAATAATGCCCTTCAAATACCAGAAGAATGTTTTGAAAACAGAAAGAAGATTTTGAAAATACAGTTTTGAAAACAAGCTAAGAAGAGAAGAAGGTGTTGGGACTTACACTCTATTAGAGGCCCATTTAAAAATGATTTACTGTTTATGAGAAACAGTTGAAAAAGATTGAAATGATATAAGGTTTTGTTGTTTGAAAACCTTAATCATCTGTTTAATCAGAGATTGAAAACAGTTTTGAATATTGACAAAAGTCAACTTAATTAAGGCAAAGATGAAATCTATACCTAATTAAGACCTAAATAATTAGGGTTTTATCATAAAATTATTCACAAAGTAATTAGGTTAAAACAAAATGAAAATATATATTTTAAAGTATTTAAGAAAACACTTAAAACATACTACTTTAAACCTAATTAAAATACATGAAATAAATAATATTTTTATGATTTTTTTTATTATTCATAAAATAGGTATATTAAATAACAAGTGTGTGAAAAATGAAGTGAAAATGGATTAATTTGATAGGTTAAATAATTATGTGAAGTTTGTGAATAAAACAAAGGAAAATAGTGATAAAAAATTTGGGTTTGTCTCCTTCAAGGCTTGAACCCACGCCCTATAGATTACCAAACAAAACAAATACCAACTGGGCCACGCGCGTGGCTTGTTTAAGAAGGGAGCCCATATGATTATATGTAGAACAAAAGCAATGAATGAGCTAAAAAAGAAAATAAATGAACAAAAGGTCTGAGGGGGGGATCGAACCCCAGACCTAAGGCAAGGCAAGGCTTTTGGACGCGCGCTGTAACCATTGGGACACTACGATGAATTCGTAGATAACACACCCATCACTCAAAATAAAATAAACTCGTTTCTGGGAAATTCAAAAAATGGCGCCACCATCTTCATCTTCAACCTCAAGCTTCAAATTTTTGAATTTGCTATCTCCTTCGTTTCTCAACCAAACTTAAAGATGTAAACATGGATTTTGCTCGTTTTTGAACGAGGATCATGATGGTGTCCTTTAATTTTATTTATTTTCAGTATAACATAAAATTCGCAAGCATGAACACTAAGAACCCTAAAACTGAAATTAAACATGAAATACTATATATGCATGATTTGATGCAATTGATTGAGGGCTAATGATCTATGAAGGTGCAGAAACCAACTGGTAACTTCATTTTAAATTTATCATGCGTGAATCATAGAGTTTGAAGCTTTTGAAACTTACCTGAAAAATGAAGATTTGGCTCTGATCAAAAGGTGTTACAGAGCTGTTGTAACGATCCAGATAGCTTCAATGACTCCTTTGGAAGGTGTTGAGATGCCTGGCTTGGACTGAAAGTGCCCAGAACTTCTTGCTCGACCCCAACTGCAACAGCTCCCACAATGCCCTCAAAAACCCTAATTCCCGACTTTTTGCTCCTTGATGATTCTTCTTGAATTTCTTTAGTCAAATGACTTTGATATCCATATATTGATGATATTGATCTTTGAAAGTAATGGTTTACCAAAAATCTTAAAAGTCAAAGGTGATCCCATACAGTTGACTTTTTCCAGATAAGGTGAGATTTTGGACTTTTGTGTGGAATTAAGATCTTCTCCTCAAATGAGTGATGTAAATGGGTTATATTGAGGTAGTAGAGGTTCTTGAATCATGTCTTGAGTTTTGGATCCATGCCCTGATTAAAAGTCAACTATCCAGATGAATTAGGTTAAAAACCCTAATTGTCGACCAGATGAAATTGGTGACTGTGGATCTTGAATTGAGGCGTGATGTCCAGTGGATCTTATTGTATGGATCATTTGAAGATGATTGAAGTCTTTAATAGATGTCCTGGAGCTTTTTAGGGTTTCCCAAAGGTGATCCCTGATTTCAGTCCTTGATAGGCTCAAAAACCCTAGTCTGGTGACCTGAGTAAACCTGTACTCAGATGACTGAGTGTCTAATCAATCATAGGTGAATATAAAAGTGAAGCTTTTGAGTCCTATGATTGTGTTAGAGACCAATCCTTCTATTGATTGATCCTTTGCCTGAGTTTTCTTGTCTTTGAACATCCTTGATTAAATGCCAAATGAAGAAGTGACTGCTCTGGGTACTTGCTTTGACCTGATGAAAATCCTGAAGATATGTCATCTCAGGGGGGTAAAAAATTAGGGTATGACACCATGGACGTTATCGAACTCGATCACTAACCCTCAACACAAGAATGATTATGTGTAATTGTGTTGGAGATGATGAAGAACGAAGATGAGAAGCCTTTGTGTATCTTTCAGTTGTTGGTGTTGATCAGCAATAATGAACCTTGGACAATATATATGAGAGCTTATCAGTTGGAGCAGAGAAAACCAGAAATTTTGGCATTTTTGATCAAATAGGTCGACCTCTTGTAGGCTTAGGTCGACCTAACAGAGCTGCATATCCTTTGGATGTCATTTGTTCCCAGTTAGGTCGACCTGTTAAAGAAGTAGGTCGACCAGAATCCACTTCAGATGCGTTTTGGGGACCTTTCCTCAGATTAGGTCGACCTAGTTGTTGTGTAGGTCGACCTAGCAGAATGATATATAAATTTCTTCATTTTAGGTCGACCTGGGTTAGGAGTAGGTCGACCTGACTGCTATTTTTCTGAGTTGCTCTTATTTTGCTTGTGTTGAGTCGACCTATATGCATAGTAGGTCGACCTGCTCTGTCATGAGTGACCAATGCTTGCTTTTCTTTGAGTTCTTCTGCTTGTGCCTTGTTGCTTGTATGCTTGTTGAGTTTGCCATGAATCATAAACATCTTTGTGAGTGTGATCTTGTATTTACAATTACTTGTGGTGAAATTGGGTATTTGGGCAGAGAAGCCAGTATTTTGTGCACTTCGACCCACTGAACCAACATTTGGCGAAAACGTCGCATTGTTAGTTGTAGCATATGTAGGTCCTGCCCCTCATACGCCTGTTCCATATGGATATGGCATTCCGTATGGGTAGTTTGGCCTCCATTCGAACGCAGAGTTCGACCCTGGGTTGAATAAGTTATTTGCAGCATTTGTCGAGAAAAGTGGTATCTCGTTTGCGCTTGTGGATGAAGGTGCGGTAGTCGACACTGAAACTGGAATAGTCCCTGATGGTTCTGTATTATTCTCAGGTATAACCTGGGAACTATCCGTGGGTCTCGATCCATTTGGACCCGGTGTATCCCGCGCTCCTTGAGTAGAAGTCGAAACATGCGCAGAATTTGCCGCTCCTGATCCTGAGCCTTGTGGGGGATCTTGGTTATACACGTAAATATAACTTCAGCGAAAGGTAAGTCAAGATAAAACATAAGATAAATACTGTAAAAGTGCAAGAATCTTAAAGTGCAGAAATGTTAAATACTTCAAAGATAAATGACATGAAAATAAAGAGTGCAGGAATGTAAATGGAAAGAAGTAAATGAAATGCAATAATATCGAAAGATACTTGAAAATAAAGGAAAATACACATGTATTAAAATGGTGGTGGTGTCATACGTACATTTCTCAGCGAACTCTTTCTCTTAACACTTGATACTTGAGTAAGATGTGAGTGATTTGTACAAAATGAACACACGGAATCCTAACATTAGAACCCTTATTTATACTAGTTTCGACCCTAACGGTCCTACGCTAATCTAATGCCACATTTCTCATGAGAATCCCCGAAAAGCCATCTGTCTCTGGACAGTTATGCAAACTTCTTCGAATTTCAAATCCTCCCGCCTGAATCCTCCTCCGACGCGTGGCAATATAACTTAACATTAAAATACCACGAAAACACGCTAAGCATCAGTACTTAACATATTTCGTAAAATTTGTCTAAGTCTCGAAGATATACACTCCTACTAGCTTCAGCATTCACTATCTTCGTTATGACTTAAAATTCTTCATCCTCGAAACATGGCCATCAGGAGCCATTTTATCTTCAAAGACAGTCATCAGCAACCATCCTCCTTCGAGTCCTCACCCTTCGAAGGATCATATTTGCAAAATGAAATCTTCAGCTAACAGTACCCCGACTATAATTTGGAGGAGGAGGAATCAAAGATTAAAAACTCATAAATAAGAAGAAGCACCTTGGGTCAAATAAGGCGTAAATTAAGGGATAGAAAGTCCTCTCTCTCCCTCTAAAGGCACAACCAATATCAAGTCAACAACAAGCATCGAATGATGCCCCCTTCCATCTTCCTCAAACACCCTCAATGACATGCATGAAGACTAGAAACTAATGATAGAGATGCATAGGAGGACACACTCAAAGCTCTTCAAACTCATCAAGAAGCTAGAAAAAAATCATCTCTCATATCTCCAATTGTGTTTAGTGAGGATGATGATGAAATGATGAATTAGTCTCTTACCTATTTTCTCTTGTTGTGTTACTTTTGTGTGTTTTTCCTTTTTTGTTGCAATTTCCCTCCTGTATTCCAATATGCTTTGAATGAAATAAAATGTTTGTTTTTCCATTTCTAAATGCTTATATGACAATGTGTTTGCATATTTAAGTTTGTGCTTTGCATCTTTACCCTCCTTTTTTATTATGACAAAATAGGAGAAATATACTCTCAAGGGCGTAGAGTATACTCTCTACTCATGTGAGGGGGAGTTTAAACACTCTAATTTATTGATATGTATTTTAATTTACCACCTCCTTGAAAGATATGTTGTCATCGTCAAAAAGGGGGATAATATGGAACTATGTGCTTGCAAGATTAATCACGAATAGATCAGAGATAAACAAGACATGCATAGACCTGTCAACATCTTGGTTTGATCGTGACAAAGGTGAAAAATGACTTTGATGATAACTCATAAATATGTAACTTAAATTTTATGGAAACAAATTATAAGGACAAACAGATGCTAAAATTGTTTCAAGCAATTAAAGATGCACAAGATAGTTTAATTAAGCTCTTTCTTAGAATAAAGTCGAAGATTTAGGGTTTAATGATCAGTGTGATATCCTTTGATGATGGAGTCAAACTAGAAGATATATCAATCCAATCTCCAAGAAGACTCAAGAAAAGTGCTTGTGTGATTGGTATATTCAGAAAAAGACTTAAAGCTTCATAGAGTAAAAAAGAGAAAGTGTGAAAATTCGTCTGATCGTGTATGAGTGATTAGTGTTTTGTAAAATCACAAGGGTATTTTTGTAAAGTAATAAGGATAAATCATACACTCAATAAATGTAACACCCATTTAAATTATTTAATTCATAGAGTATTATGTTATTATTATTGTATGTTTTATGGTTGTGTGAGAGGAAAGACCTTTGGGCGTAAGGTAGTTCCCTTAAATTAATCGAGTTCCATAAGGTTAGGATTTAATTAAGTGTAGAGTGATATAATTAAAGTGTTAGAATCTGAGGAGTGGGGGTGTGAAAGAAAATATTGAGAGACATGGGGTCTAAAAGAAGAGGAGAAATTAATAGTAATAATAATATAGTTTTATAAGATATAATAATAGTAAAGTTTGACATTATTTGTATTTAAAAATATTATATTATATTTGTAGCTATAATAATAGATATTGTAATTATTATTTAATATTAGATTTTGTTGTTATTAGAATAATAATAATAATAATAATAATAATAATAATAATAATAATAATAATAATAATAATAATAATAATAATAATAATAATAATAAAATATTAGATTTAGTGGGGAGGTTATAAGAAGAGAATAGAGAGAAAAGAGAGGATTTTTTTTCCAGCTACGTGAAAAAGAAAGGAGAAAGAGAAGAACCAAGGGAATAGGGAGCTAGGACAAAGGAGTCTTGCAAGAGAATCACCATTGTTGCAAAAGCTAAGGAAAACCAAAGGTAGGGGATTTCTATTCTAGTAAAATTTTGACATTAGAGGGTAGTGAGGGTCCTTCCCTCTTAGGTTTTGTAAATTGTATGATTTTGGATTGAATTGATGTTTGTTTGTGTGAAATTGAATTTGTTGATGTTTATTGATGATTAGTGATGTTATAATGATTGATTGTGCAAATTGCAATGGTTGGGTATGCTGGTTTTTTTTAAGGTGAAATTTGTTCATGATGAACATGGTATGAAAGTTGCAATATGTTATTGAATGATTGTGATTATGAAGGGAGTATTATATGATGATTATGAGTGTTTAGAGAACACTACAATGCAGTGTTTCTATTTTTAAGGGGAATTTTTTGGGCATTTGCAATTGGTTAATTCGTGTTGAATTTTTTTATAAAATAGTTGTTTTTCAGAATTGCGGGCCTGTACGATTTTTAGCATAACTTTTGATTTGTATAATATTTTTGAGTGGGGTTTGAAGTTTGATTCAACTTACTCAGTAAGCTATAACTTTGTTTTTGGAAGTTTTTTGTTTTGTCAGTTTTATCTAACATTGGTTTCAAATGGGAAAGAAGGGTTTCCTGAAATGCTTTATAAGTAAGATTTTTTATGATGATGGGATTGATGTGTATGATTTCTCAAACCAATGTATTTGTCGATGTTGATGGTTGTGCAGAAGGGTGGAATACCGAGTGCATGATTATACTCGGGTGATCGATTGTGGATTACATATTATTATTATAACGACTTGTGTCGGTTGCATAAAACATGTTATGCATTCATGTGCTGTTTTGGTGGAGATAAGGTCTATCTGGAACTTCAGAGGGGAACATAAGGTCTATCCGGAACTTCAAAGGAGAAGTTCAGGATTCCGAAGGGGGAATCAGATTCTTATAAAGAATCATAGATGATAAAATGGTACCACATGCATTGAGTCAAGTAATAGTGTCTCATTGCATCATAATTAGGTGTTAGCATATTGTGGTGTGAATTATCATAGTGTGATTTGTGATAATTAATTATGATACTACTTCTTAGCATGTTATAACACTGATTATTATTTACATATGAATCTCAACCCTCTTGTGTTAATGTGTTTGTGCTCTTCGGAGTATAGATAAGCAGGTATTTGAGTAATTGGAGAGGCACCACTATGAAGCCCAAATTCATACCAGATGTTTGCTTTAAATAGAAGATAACAAACCTAATTGAAGAGTAGAACTTACGGTGTTTTAGGCTAGGGTTTGTGTGTTAATTGTGAGCCTATCTAATATCATTCTTGATAGAAACGTAGGATTGTTTTCATGGTGTTGTAAGTTCTGTCATTCATTCATAAACTATTAATTATTGAATGTTTGTATGTCACTTAGGAATCATTGATACATAGTTCTAAGTGTGTGTTTCTTGGTTCTCAAGCTATTATTCTTGATCGAAGCTTTTAAACAAGATCAAGTATTTTTCTAGATTAAGAAGTTCTTAATCTAGCATCGTTTGTAATTGAAGATGGAGGTAAAGGACGGTCAATATCAGTAATTGGGATTGTTATTGTGAGACATCACTGGAGTGATTAGAAGTGAGAGGAGTTTCTCATATCTAAGAGGTTTCTAGGTAGAAGTTGCACTGGGTAGGGATTAAGTGAAAAGTTGTAACCGAAGGTTGTTTAATTTTGAATTGATACTACTAATAGTGGATTTCCTTCCTGTCTTAGTAGCCCCCAGAGTAGGTGTTGTTGTAACACTCTTCTAAACCCCGCGGTAATTAAATAAATATTTAAGAGTAACATGAAAACAAGGGTGCCACAATTCATATTTAAAACCAATACCATATATCATTGTCATGCATTCAGCGAGGAATCCATCATAATACATAATAGTTCATGCTAACACAGCGGAAATTAAATCATACGGATAAGTTCAACATCTTTTAAAACTTTATCCTTCAAACTCAAACAAACAATTAGAGTTATAAAACATAAACTCAAAACATCACGTTCCCCAGTGTTACACTATATCAGAGCATGACACTTGACGCTAAACTAAAACGCACTGACTCATGAGCTAATCCTCACCAAGTCGGAAAGCCGCTACCTCAATCTAAAAATAACAACATGTAAGGGTGAGTCTCATCACAATTAACAAATATTATTGCATCATAAATAATAACACCTCATAGTTATATCATTCACCCAATAGTATTATATTCAGACAATTTCAACAAACACACGAGTAGCACATCATCAATTCATAACACTGAAACACATTCAATCATGTTATGAAAATCATGCATATGTAATGACTGACACTATGCATGTGGTACCAAACATCATCAATGGGAATAACCCACCGACCGATCCAACATCTTCAAGATACGGCTCTGCCAGCACAAATTCCACACAATGGGAATTATGCCCTTCACTGAATCCCCACATCATTAGGATTCAGCCCTCAACAAATGCTTATGAATGAATGCATCATATATAACATACTTATACCATCATCATCATCATCAAGTATGTTTAAATATATATTAGCATCATTCAAATATCATCCAATTATCATCATCATACAATTCATAAGTCATCACACGAATATTACTTCAAACATAGCATGTCATTAACATATCGCATCACATATATGTATAGTCAAGAAATAAATCATGTTTCAAAATAATTCGAGTTACACCTCATTTCATCATTTATACACATAGGTTATCCCATGAGGTTCACCGTATTCGAAACGACACTAAAAATAGACCAACGGTTCAAAAGATACGTCATTTTCAAGTTTGGACAATTTTCTACACAGCAAGGTCCGCTCAGCGGGCCACTAGCGACGTTAGACAGAAGCGAACTTCCTTCAGACCTCCGCTTAGCGGACCACTAGCGACCCTGAACAGAAACTAGCTAGGTCAGGTCCTCCGCTTAGCAGACCCCCCTCCGCTTAGCGGACCTGCGATTTTACCAATTCTCAGGCCTGCGACAGACCCTACGATTTCACACATTTTGAGTCCAAAATCGATTCTAACATCATATACAGCCAATTAATCGTCAATTACATCATCATACATCATTATACATCAAAACAACACATTATTAACCATTAATCTATGCAATTTCATCAATCATAACCTCCCTAAACCTAACATACAATCCAATTGACACAAACAACATCCCTAATCACTATCATTATCTAAGAATGCGATAATAAATGCTAACCGGAGAGTCCCCCCTTACCTTAGCAAAATTCTTGATTTTGGTTTCTTCCTCTTCCGTTCCTCTTTACGTTCTTCAGCTCTTCCCTTCAACTTCTTCTTTTTCACGTTCTGCTCTTTCTTTCCCAATTCCTTATTATTTTATGAAAAATAATATTTTAATTTAGTAACGGACTTTACTACACAACACCACCTCACTTGCTAATCTCTCACATGGCCCAATGCCATAAACCATCCTTCTCCAATTATTTTCATAAAACTCATAATACTTCTAATTTTTAATTAAATTTCCAAATTAAAATAAAAATAAAAATATACGGGTGTTACAACTCTCCCCCACTAAAAGAAGTAAAGAGTTCCGGATATGAGTCTTTCATTTGGCCTTCTAGCTCCCAGGTGACATTCCCATCAGCCGGTCCTCCCCAGGCTACTCTGACCAAAGCTATCTCCTTGCCACGCAATTGTTTCAGCTTTCGATCTTCAATCCTCACAGGTAACGCCGAGCTGCTAGAGTTTTTGCTGTTTGTAGAAGTACCTGCTCATGTGGAGGTACCTGATGTTATGAAGGTACCTGTGTCGGATGAGCAGGTTCTTGTTGCTACTATGGAGGTACCTGAGCTAGTTGAGCAGGTTCATGTTGATGTTAAGGAGGTACCTGTCCCGATTGAGCAAGTTCCTGTTGCTGTTGGGGAGGTGCATGTGTTGGCTGAGCAGGTTCTTATTGCTGATGAGGAGGTTCCTATGTTGGCTGAATACGTTTCAATTGTCGATGATGATGCTACTCCTACTGATACATAGGTCATGACTCATGCTTCCATAGAGGTATCTATTCATATATATATGAATCCTTCCCGAGAGGACCTAGTGACCGATCTGTGCTCACAGGGTAGTCTGACCATGTCGCATATAGAGTATGACAGGGGGAGGTATATATGTTATATTTTTTATTTGCAAAATATTTATTATGATTCGATGATGTGTTGAAAGGTTACAAGTAATTTTTAAAACTTGTTTCCTACAGGAGAGTCTAACGCTGAAGGTCGCATCCCATTATTCAAATTTCAAGGATTTCCCCTAAGTCCGATGCCTGCACAGGTCAGGGGTATTGTTTTTTATTTCAGTCTCATGGATTTTGCAAACTGCTCATTAACCATGCTCGACGCCTCCCTTTTGTATGCTTTTGTTGAGCGGTGGCCCTCAGAGACATTTTCCTTTCATCTTCCATTTAGGGAGATGACTATCACTTTGGATGATGTCTCCTCGTTGTTTCATCTTTCCATTGCCGGTAGATTCTTTACTAGTCCTGTCATTAACCAGAAGATAACATTACTCTAGGTTGTAGAGGATTTACAATTCACTGAGGATGTCGTGCTAGTAGAGTTTGATTTTAACAAGGGACTTCAACTTCATATATCTTGGCTGTGGGACAGGTACCACGAGCTTTTGGAGGCAGAGAGGTATGAGGCTGCCATTAAGGCGTACATGATACATCTTATGGCATGTACTCTATTGGCAGATAAGTCAGGTGTTTATATTGATGTTCGGTACCTGTGGCTACTCAGTAACTTAGAGACTTCATGATGTGCTTAAGCAGTAGCTACGTTGACCATGATTTGTATGACACTTGGAGTTGTGACTGTCCTTGAGACAAGACAACTTACTGGTTATTTGAGTCTATTCCAGGTATACGAGCATTTCTTTATTGTTTTTATTTAATTTTTGTTTGTGACATTAATTAGTTTTTATTTCTCTAGTGCTAGATATACGAGCATTTCCTCAGCATCTGTGATAGAAGAGTGCAGCATGCTGTAGCAGACGCTCCACAGGCAAGGAGATGGAAGGCAAGGAAAGCAGTTCATAGTGGTGTTGTGGAGTACATGTGGAGGCTTAATGCTCTAACAATAGATGATATCGTCTAGACACCATACACAGCTCACCGAGCCCATCGTGCATTTGATGATGCTTCCTTATATTCATGGCATATGAGGTGGGAGACCTCGGCGGGTAGACACTTGCTTGAGAGGTGTCTGCGACAATTTTGTCATGTCTAGGGAATCCCTCGACTAGTTCTAGAGGCTCTAGAATGGGGCATTAAGAGATGGTTTCAGAGCCACATGATCAGCTCTGCCCGTGACATTAGTCTAGGGCAGTGAAGGTTTAACACCCTTCGTAGTGTGAGAATAGTTAGCTGAAGTGGTATCTCACTATATCACACCCTCGCCTCATGCCACCTGCTGTAGGATCTTCCGATGCTGGGGGGGCATTATAATGCTGAGGTACAGGCTCACGACATGCCACCACCACCACCACCAGGAACAGATAACCAAGAGCGCCTCAAGTTGATCGTTGTTATTGTGGATAACCTTATGGGTTTGGTAAACCCGGATGATAAGGTTTTTATAGGATTATCTCAGCTACCACACATAGCCCGTGGAGGACCTATTTAGATTTTTAATTTGATAATTGTATTTTTTTATATTTTGTGACTCAAACTACTTCTCACAGTACTTTTATTGCATAATCTTTTGGCGATTACATGTTTTGATTCGAAGATAAACATAACATAAGACAATGCAATAATCATAAATTAAAAATAACTAAACATGAAAACATAGGTACTACTAGATGATTCTGGATATTTCAGCATCTTGATTATGTCTTCGACAGACCTTAAAATCTACGTATCAAACTCGATCGGCCCCTTAGTTATCCTACGACGAAATGATTTCTACATGGCCGACACATCTTCATCGGTCTTCAGCTCAATCAGGTTGTATTTAACCCTTTCATTAATATCAATCCAATCTTTATGAAACTCGATCTTTCTCACACTTTTGTTATCGGTATCAGGCAATAATTCATTCAACTTGTCTGTCAAGTTGGCGAGAGATGTGGCGCCATCCGGAAGCTTGAATTCAACAAGAGGATTGTCTCCGTTGAAATACACTTTTGCCTTAATTAGAAAAAAACCAAACCAACCGAACCAATTCAAACCACATTGGTTTGGTTTAGTTTGGTTCGGTTTTATTTCTAAAAGCCAACCGAACCAAACCGAACCACACACTTTTTTCTAGGGGTGTTCATAGTGCGGTTTGGGTAACTTTGATGTAAAAAATCTCCGATAAAGAATGGTATATTTTGAAATTTTCGAAAAAGTGTAATTTATCAAAAATTTCAAATAAATTACCGGAAATTTTGTACATACAGTAAATTTTCAACATGGTACCAGAAATTTTGTTCAGAAAAATTGTTTATTTTTTAATAAGGAGTATTTTTGGTATTAAGAAAAGGGTTAAATACATTTTTGGTCCCTATAAATATATCAAGTTTTGAGTTTTAGTCTCTATAAAAAAAGTCATGTTTTAGTCCTTATAAAATTGATTTTGCATGACATTTTAGTCCTTCTACATGGACTAGAACTACATGCATAACTAATTTTGTAGGGACTAAAACATGACTTTATTTTATAAGGACTAAAATTCAAAATTGATAATTTTGAAGATACCAAAAATAGGGGTGTTCAAAATCAAAACGACCTAATAGAAATTCGCAAAACCAAACCAAACCAAACCGAAACTACAAAAACCGCATTTGGTTCGGATGTGTTTGGGCCATTTTTAACAAACGACGCGGTTCGGTTTGCGATTTGTACTTTACAAACCAAACCAAACCAAACCAAACCAAACCAAACCAAACCGCATTATGTTACAACCCCCCAAACTTCAATTAACTTATATCCAACCCAATCTCAAACCTATTATGCCTTAGCCTTACGATTACAAATGATTTTCTCTTCTTCACACTTAAGGTTTCAGTTTAAGTCTTCTCAAATCTCTCCTAGCAGTATTGCACCTTCTTCTCATATTCTTTTCTACTATTTCATCTCTTAAGTACTTTCTTTTTCATCTTATTATTTTTATTCCACTGTTCTCTCTTCCAATTACGTTTTTAATGTTCCTCTTCTTATCTAATCGCATCTCTCCTATTCTTTCTTTTTCATCTTCTCTAATATTTCATCTCCTCTTTTTTTCTATTTCATTATATGTTTTTGATATTATTTATGCTACTATTTGTCATACCCCAATTTTTGACCCTAAGATCACGCATCATTTGCATACCAATCATCAATCAAGAAGTTTTAACCTAGATCTCTACTTGCAATGCTGTGCTCAATTCATCTGCAAAGGAATCATCGAGCACCCATGTTTTAGTTTGTATATATATTCCTTTACTAACCAAAATACCAAAAACATTGCCTTGTGCTCTTGTATGTTTGTGTTTTGTAGGTACCAAGTCAAAATACCCATCAAAGGAGCATTTTTCAACATTTTCACTGTGCAAATCGATTTGCATAAGGTGTAAATCGATTTACACAACTGTTTATGCACCAGATTTGCTTCTGCCATCAGTGCAAATCGATTTGCATAAGACAGCAATCGATTTGCATAACTGTTTTTGCCCCAGATTTTGCCTTTTTTCAGCCATGTAAATAGATTTGCATAATGTGCAAATCGATTGCACCAGCACGAATTTGGAAAAATAAAGGCAAATTTCAGCTTTTTGAAGTGTTGACATCATTTGCAAGCATGGGAAGCATGACTTGGTTCTTACATTTGATTTCCTACATCATCTAATCATGTACCCTCATGTGATTGCATCAAGACCATTGGATTTCATTTTTGGCTCCAAATCACTTTTCCAAGCCTAGTTCTATTTTCCAATCCTAACTCCAAGCCACAAAATTTCCCAAGCCTAAGTGCTATAAATTAAGGCACTCCCCTCTTCATTTTTCAAGCTTTGATAGCCAAGAAACTTATTGCAAATTCTCTCCTCACCTCTTCCAAACCCATCACTCAAAGCTCTTTCTCTTCCACACAAATTAGTGAGTCACATCTTGAACCTCACTAATTTAGAGCTAAACCTCAACATAAACACTACTTTTCTTCATCAATTGTGAGAGATCAAGGCTTGTGGTTGTGTGTTCTTGAAGAAGACTCAAAGTTTGTGAAGATTTGGTAAAATTCTAGATCCTTTCCATGATCCAAGATGTGATCCTTTGTTGTTTATGCTTGAGGCACCTTTGGTGCTACATTGATGAGATTTGCTTGCTTAATTGATACATTTTCGTGCACAAATTGATCCAAGATCACAAGGTGTTTGGTTTTATGTTTAAACAAAGTTTCTTCTCTTTATTTGCTGTTTTTTTGAAAACTGTGTTGTGCAAATCGATTTACATCTTGTGCAAATCGATTTACATAACTGAAAACTGCGCAGATTTTGAAAACAGAGTTATGCAAATCGATTTACACTCTGTGCAAATCGATTTACACTGGGCAGAATGCTGATTTTTGTGGTTTTTGACTTGTTCTTGGTTCTAACTCATCTTCTACTCCATTCTTTTGATATTTTCTTTGAATCACAAGTTAGAGGCCTAATTTCTCTCTAATTTCAATGGACTTAGGGCGTCGATAGGATGAGAATCCAAATCCGCAAAATTAAGTGATTGAAATTATAGATGAAAGGAGCTTTAATGTGGTTCCATCTTTTACTTCTTTTTATTTTGGTCGATGAAAGTCTTAATGCCTTGAGAATTCTTATGGATTCTTGGTGAAGACTAGATCACTCACCTATTTTCTTTTCGTGCGGTATTGCTTTCGGAAGGCGATCTACATATCGCTCTTCTCGCATGCATTAGCACATAAAGTTTTGACCGGCCTCGTTGTAGGGTGATTTCTATATAAATCACTTGGCGATCTGCTTAACATAGCGCAATATTTCGTGTCCCGAATAAAAAAGATCAAATATGGAAGAGAATTGTATGCGGTTGATTTAAGACTTGTGGAGGTTTTTATCGTGTAGTCGCTATGATTTTATCAAGCTTCTGATAAACCCCATTGAATTTAAATCCGAGTACATCATTCACTCACCATCGATCTCCTACTAACTTTGATAACATACTTGACAAGTTTCAAGATGGTTATCTTTAACATTTAACAACTAACTTTAATTTCCGCACCTTTACTATACCGCTCTTTATATCTCTAGCTTTATCGCTTTATTTTATCATTTCATCATATTTACTTTCCGCCGTTTTTTTTCTTTGTCCACTTGGACATATGTTTATGCTTCCGTTATTTTTCTTTTGTCCACTTGGACCATACTTTATTTTTTCGCTAAAAACACTAATAAACAATCGAAAATCTAAAAAATACATAAGGTTCTCTTTGGACTATCGGTTACTATCCCTAGCGCTTTGGAGATTCGGACTTATGGACTTAGTACCTTTGGACTCATTCTATTACTATCATGTGATTGTTCTGTCTGTCGGGCATTGTTCTGTTGTATGTTTATGTGTGCAGGTATTTCCTTGAAAGCCCTTGATGGTTAATTCCAAGGCATTGAGATAAGGATTTTACCCAAAAACAGCCGTTACTCTGCCCAATTTTTGTCAGAATCTTAATGTGCTTAGTGAAAAATGGTGCTAAGACAATAAGTTCATCTGGATCCCCAAGTATTAATGTGTTGGTATTGATAAATCCAAAGGATGGGAAAACTACCTTGGCTCTTAATGTCAAGTGTTGGCTTCTTATTCGGTTAGACCGTTTCTTTCCTTAGCTTTTATTTTATGCACTAGGTTAGCCTCTTCATCTCCTCCCATTCTTAAATTTTCAAAATCTTCTCCCTTTTTCCAAAATATTCTTATGTTTGCAAACCTTTTCAAAACCTTTTTTTCATAAAAAATATCTTTCGCCCTTAGTGGCTTTTCTTCAAAAGTTTAGACACCGTTAATTGTCGAAATGAGTGGTTATACCCCACGATTTTGAAATTGATTGATAATAACGAGATCTTTTCCGCGTGAGAGAGCTAGTGGCATACTCGTTGATTTTATCCGAGTTGGAGCCCTTCTTTCATTTGCGATGCAAAGAACTTGTTTGTTCTCATGCTCAAGATCAATGGCTGAGTATTTCTCTCTAACGACAACAAAGTGTTTATTCGTTTTAAAAACGTTTTTCCCAAAAGCGGAACTACATTAGCTCTGACTTCTCCATTGCACCAAGGAGGTATGTAGGCCCAAAGCTTAACGCTTTGCCGAGCTTATTTTGAAAATAAAACAAACCGTTTTTTAGCACACACACAACACAGATTTTCAAAAAGGTTCCCGTGGAGTACCACGGATATGAGGGGTGCTTTAAACCTTCCCCTCATATAATCAACACCCGAACCTGAGTTCTCTTTCTTGTTTTTTAAAAAACAAAACTTTGGGTTTTACGTTCTTTTCCCTTTTCCTTTGAAAAAATAAAGCGCGGTGGCGATTTCAAAACGGAATATTGATTCGAGTCAATCCCATGGCTTCGATATCAGATTTTCCCCGCTACAGAAAAATGGCGACTTCACTGGGGACCCAGTTTTAAGTGTGTTAAGCCTATTTTTGTTTATCTGTGTGTTTTTACCTGTATATATTGTTGTGTGCTTTGTTTGTTTATCTTCTTTTTTTTTTCTTTTTGGTGCTCGATGGTTCCTTTGTGATGAGATAAAGTTCTAACCCGAACTTTGGTGAGTAACTTGAGATAGGAGGTGGTAAGACCAATAGTCGCATGTCAGGAGCAATCCTTACCATGAGCGTCATATGGTGGAACCCCAATCAGTGGAGGCCTCATGGAAGGTAGTAGAGGTTGTTACGAACCATCGTGATAACGCTATTACTTTCAATAGTGAGTGTCCGTAGAAGCTGAATGACCTAGAACCTTTTTAACCCATCTAAGCCTTTTTAGGATGTAGTGCAGAAACAAGATCAAGTACCAATTTGAGCTTGTTGTCATGCGATACTACGCTCAGACGAGGTCTTTTTAGGCATATTATTGGCGCCCATGAGCAATTGTGCGTGCCGGTAATATCCGATAGAAGATTGAAAACTCTGGGAACCTTTGTAGAACCCGTTTGGCAGGTACAAACTTCCCTAGATCACACCTTGTGGGATGGGTAGACCCATGGCTCCATGCTCGTGACGTCGAACCTTTGAACCTAGACTGTGTGATTTTGTGTGATTTGATGTGATCTTGTGTGCTCTTGATTGTGATTGGTGCATAAACCATGCATTCATGCATTCATAAAAAATAACATTCACAAATGGTTTTCAAGGAACTTAGAGACATTTTTTGTAAACATCACAGGTACTATGGATCAAAAGAGAAGCATCAAGAAGTACACTTTCAGAAATTCAAGTGCAAAGGAATTGAAAGAGCTAGCAACTTTGGTTCCTAATCTTGACAACTTCAAAAGTCGTTATGGGAAATTGATTTCTATTTTGAAGACTAAAGTGGAAAAGGGGATTCTTGAGACTCTTGTGCAGTTTTATGACCCGGTTTATCATTGTTTCACCTTTCCTGATTATCAGCTTATGCCCACTTTGGAGGAGTATTCTTATTGGATTGGTTTGCCCGTTACGAATGACATACCGTTTAGTGGTCTGGAGAAAGAGCCTCAGGTTGATGAGATAGCAGAGCTTCTTCATTTGAAGATATCAGATGTAAAAGCAAATATGACCAAAAAAGGAGGAATTTGGGGGTTGACTTCTAAGTTCTTGATTGGAAAGGCTTCTATGTTGGCTAGTAAAGGAAGTATGATTGCTTTTGAGACATTTCTGGCCTTGCTCATCTATGGTTTGATACTCTTTCCCAACATTGACCATTTTGTCGATGTTAATGCTATTCGGATTTTCATGATTGGGAATCCTGTGCCTACTTTGCTTGGGGATACTTACCATTCCATTCACCATAGGAATGATAAGAAAGGTGGACTTATCAATTGTTGTACTCCTTTGCTCTATAAGTGGTTTATTTCGCACTTACCTCAAGCTAAGAGTTTCTTGAACAATCCTGATGGTCTCTCATGGTCTCAGAAGATCATGCCTCTTACTAATGGGAATATCCATTGGTACAATCCTGCTTATGACATTGGTGAGATTATTGATAGTTGTGGAGAATTCCCTAATGTACCTCTTCTTGGTATACAAGGAGGAATTACCTACAACCCTATTCTTGCAAGGCGTCAATTTTGCTACCCCATGAAGGAGCGACCTGCTAGCATCCTTGTGTCAGGAATCTTCTATCTTAATCAAGATGGAAATTCGGATATGAGAAATCGGTTTGTGCGTGCTTGGCACCATGTTGATAGGAGGAAACATTTGGGAAAGAAACAATGTGTTGCTCTCAAAGACTACACTGATTGGGTTCAAGCTAGAGCTCATACTTTTCAGATGCCTTATTTACTCGAGGAGCCTTCTCTACTCGTTACTCCACCATTGTCTCTCACTACTCCTGTTGAAAGTAGTGAAGAACATCTAGAGCTCGTAGCTAAGTTGAGAGCGGAAAGAGATGCTTTGGAGTCTGAGAACAAAGAGTTGAAGATACACTTGAAAGAAAAAGATGAAATGCTTGATATCCAAGATGGTTGGTTGATGGAAAAGGAAGATCAAATTCGTCATCAAGAAGAGTTGCTTCAACAACATGGTGAAAAGCGAAAGAGACCACAAGAAGATTCAGTCGCATGGAAAGAAGTTGCTGATAAGCTGATGGTCGAGAATGCTCATTTGAAGGCCTTCTATGAAGATGAATTGGAGAAGCTCCGTAGGAAGCTGCAGAGAGGAGTGGGATCTTCATCAGAAGTGTTCCCTTCTAGTTTTTAGCTTTTTCCTTTGTTTTGTAATTTTGGATCTTTGAATCCTTTTGTATGCTTTTCCATGACTAATGAAAGAATATTGTTATGTTTTATGATGTTTTTGCTAATGTTTACAATTAATGTCTTAAAAGTTCCTGGAAAACCAAAATAAAGATCATTTGCATTGCATTTCATGCATCATTCTGCATTTTGGTCCTGCTTCCGAAAGTATTCCCGAGGTCTTATTCAGTGTTCTTCATACAGAATCAAGCTGTCTCACCGGTATAATACTCGAGCTAACTGCAAGAAGAAGATGGAAGGTCTTGAACAAGAGAATCGTGAGCTACGTGAAGAGGTTGTTACTTTGAGATCTGGTGTGGATCGTCTCACTGCTCTGGTTGAGACATTGATGGCTGCTCAGAATCAGACTCAGAATCAGAATCAGGTTCCTCCTCCCAATGCCCAAGCTCAGGGTCAGACCACTGTGATTTCTGAAATTGCTGCTACAACCATTCCTGCTATTCCTGTTGGTGCTACTCAGCAACGAATGCCTAATGGATACCCCTGGGGCATGCCTGAAGGTTATTTGTCTGTTCCTGAGATGACTCGTCCTTTGACTCCTGTTATGGTCAACACATCTCCTATTGTTCATACTGGTCCTTTTGTCCCAGAACCCATTTATGATGCTGCTCCAAGTGAAATTCATGACAGAATGGATGGTTTCCAAGATCAGTTTGAAGAACTGCAGAAAGAGATGAAAGCCTTGCGTGGGAAAGAACTATTTGGAAAAAATGTGCATGATCTCTGCCTTGTTCCCAATATGCAAAGCAATCCATTGCCGACTCATGAAGCGTCTGCTGTCAATATGGTTGAACATAGTTTGAGACGCTGTCGTGTGCCTAGTATTTGTGCTCTACGTAGATCTTTGAAGGAGATACATGCGAGGTTTGTTAGAAAAGGAGTGATCGAGTTTAGTCATGATGGCTGTCCTTTGTGTGATGAAGATCCTATGGGATGTGCTGCCCTCCAAGATGATGTTCAAACACTGATAGGTTTGGAGTTATTGGATGATGAGATAGACAACATTTATGTAGATCACAAGTTGCATTTGAAGCAGTTTAATGGGGTTGTGAGTAGTATCACTGCGTGTAATAATTTGAGCATCAGTGATGAAGACTTGCCTGAGGAAGGAAGAAATCATAATTTGGCTTTGCATATCTCTGTCAATTGCAAAGAGGACTCAATGTCTAATGTGTTGATCGATACTGGATCATCTCTGAATGTCATGCCGAAGTCCACTCTTGCTAAGCTGTCTTATGGTGGCACACCAATGAGATTTAGCAATGTGATTGTCAAGGCTTTTGATGGATCGAAGAAATCAGTGGTTGGAGAGGTTGATTTGCCTATTGGTATTGGACCAGTTGTCTTCAAGATTACTTTTCAAGTGATGGACATTTTCCCTGCATACAGTTGCCTATTGGGACGCCCGTGGATCCATGAGGCTGGGGCAGTCACTTCAACTCTTCACCAAAAGTTGAAATTTGTGAAAGATGGAAAGATGGTCGTTGTGAATGGAGAACAAGCTTTGCTGATTAGTCATCTCTCTTCGTTCCATACCATAGAAGCTGATGAAGTGGTCATTGGAACTGCATTCCAAGCCCTGTCCGTTAATGATGAATTCAAAAAGGATGAAGCTTCCATTGCCTCCTTCAAAGATGCTCAACTGGTGGTTCAGAATGGACATTCAGGAGTATGGGGACAAGTGGTGAGTCTACAAGAGAACAAGAATAGAGCTGGTCTGGGATTTTCTGCCTCAGACAAGTCTGTGATGAAGCCTGAATCTGCTTTTCGTCCTTATCAAGAGATGTTTCATAGTGCTGGGTTCCTATACCCAACTCTTCCAGAGGTGGATGCTATTGTTGGAGACGAACCAGAGCCAGAAGTGCCAAACTTTGTGACCCATGGAAAGATGATTAAGAAGTGGATCACCATTGACATTCCTGAGTGTACTCATGTCTCAAAGTAATTTGCTTTTATGTTTTTCAAAATCCTTTCATTCTGCCCAAGATGAAAGTGAAGTTGTTGGGGTTTTTTTTTTAAACATTAAAATCATCAATAAAAGTCATTTTGTTTCTGCATATAAATGCTTTTTATCTTTTTGCTTTTTCTGGAAAGTGGTAACACAAAAAGCCTTAAAAAATGTTTTCATTCTCCATAATCTGCACGTTTACATGTTTGCATATATCTTTCCTTTTTTCTGAAATAATAATCATTTGTGCAGATTAATCAATAAAACCATTGAAAGTAATGACCTTGCGCCCTCTCCTAACTTCGAGTGTCCTGTGTATGAGGCGGAAGAAGAAAGTGATGAATGTATTCCTGATGAGATTTCCCGACTGCTTGAGCACGAGGAAGACACCATTCAGCCGTATAAAGAGCCGTTAGAAGTCATCAACTTGGGTTCTGAAGAGGATAAAAAGGAAGTCAAGATTGGGGCACTGCTTGGTCAAGATGTTAAGAAGAGGATGGTAGAGCTTCTTAAAGAGTATGTTGACATTTTTGCGTGGTCCTACCAAGATATGCTTGGGTTGGACACGGATATTGTGGAGCATCGCTTACCGTTGAAACCAGAATGTCCTCCTGTCAAGCAAAAGTTGAGGAGAAGTCATCCTGATATGGCAGAAAAGATTAAGAATGAGGTCTTGAAACAGATAGATGCAGGTTTCCTTGTCACTTCTGTATATCCTCAATGGATTGCCAATATCGTGCCCGTTCCGAAGAAAGACGGAAAAGTTCGCATGTGTGTTGATTATAGAGATTTAAATAAAGCCAGTCCGAAAGATGATTTTCCTCTACCTCACATTGATATGTTGGTAGATAGCACTGCAAAGTTTGAGGTTTTCTCCTTCATGGATGGTTTTTCAGGATACAACCAGATTAAGATGGCACCTGAAGACATGGAAAAGACAACTTTTATTACACCATGGGGGACATTCTGTTACAAAGTGATGCCTTTTGGGTTGAAGAATGCTGGTGCGACATATCAGAGGGCCATGACTACTCTTTTCCATGATATGATGCACAAAGAAATTGAGGTCTATGTGGATGACATGATTGCCAAGTCCCAGTCAGAGGAGGGGCACATGGAAGATCTGTTGAAGTTGTTTCAGCGTTTGAGAAAGTATCGTCTCCGCTTGAATCCAAACAAATGCACTTTTGGTGTCCGTTCTGGAAAGTTATTGGGTTTCGTTGTCAGTCAGAAAGGAATTGAAGTAGATCCTGATAAAGTCAAAGCAATTCAGGAAATGCCAGCACCAAAGACTGAAAAACAAGTGAGAGGGTTCCTCGGACGTCTGAATTATATCTCCAGGTTTATTTCCAATATGACTGCTACCTGTGAGCCAATCTTCAAGTTGTTAAAGAAAAATCAGGGATGTGTGTGGAATGAAGATTGTCAGAAAGCTTTTGACAACATCAAAGAATATCTGCTTGAACCTCCCATTTTGCTCCCTCCAGTTGAGGGAAGACCTCTGGTTATGTACCTCACAGTGCTTGAGAACTCTATGGGATGTGTGTTGGGTCAGCATGACGAGTCTGGTCGAAAAGAGTATGCGATATACTACCTTAGCAAAAAGTTTACCGAGTGCGAAACAAGATACTCGCTGCTTGAGAAAACTTGCTGTGCTTTGGTGTGGGCTGCTCGCCGACTAAGACAGTATATGTTGAACCACACCACCCTATTGATTTCCAAAATGGATCCAATTAAGTATGTATTTGAGAAACCTGCATTAACTGGAAGGATTGCTCACTGGCAAATGTTGTTATCAGAATATGATATTGAATATCGAGCTCAGAAAGCTGTGAAAGGAAGTGTGTTGGCAGAGTACCTCGCTCACCAACCAATTGATGATCGTCAATCTATCAGAATGGATTTCCCAGATGAAGATATAATGTATTTGAGATCTCAAGATTGGGATGAACCATTGCCAGAAGAAGGACCAGATCCTGAATCCAAGTGGGGTTTAGTTTTTGATGGAGCTTCTAATGTTCATGGCCATGGAATTGGCGCCATTATCATCACTCCGCATGGATCACATGTACCTTTCACTGCAAGGATATGTTTTGATTGTACGAATAATATTGCTGAGTATGAAGCTTGCATCATGGGACTTGAAGAGGCCATTAATCTGAGAATTAAGATTCTTGATGTTTATGGAGATTCTGCGCTTGTGATTAATCAGATTAAAGGAGAATGGGAAACTCGTCATCCTGGTTTAATTCCTTACAAAGATTACGCCAGAAGGTTATTGACATTCTTCAACAAAGTTGAATTCCACCACATCCCTCGAGATGAGAATCAGATGGCCGATGCTTTAGCCACATTGTCTTCCATGTACAAAGTGAATTTCCATAATGAGGAGCCTCGGATAACAATCAGGCGTCTTGATAGACCTGCTCATGTATTTGCAGTTGAGGAAGAAAGAGATGAAAAGCCTTGGTATTTCGATATTAAGCGCTTCCTCCAGACTCAAGAGTACCCACTTGGGGCATCAAATAAAGATAAGAAAACTTTGAGGAGATTGGCTGGCAGTTTCTTCATCAATGCTGATGTTTTGTATAAAAGAAATTATGACATGGTTTTGCTCAGATGCGTGGATAGACACGAAGCAGACATGTTGATGCATGAAATTCATGAAGGTTCTTTTGGTACTCATGCCAATGGACATTCGATGGCTAAAAAGATGCTTAGAGCAGGTTACTATTGGTTGACAATGGAATCTGATTGCTACAAGTTTGTAAAGAAGTGTCACAAGTGTCAGGTGTATGCTGACAAGATTCATGTGCCTCCGACACTTCTCAATGTAATTTCTTCCCCATGGCCTTTCTCTATGTGGGCCATTGATATGATTGGCATGATTGAACCCAAGGCTTCGAATGGACATCGATTCATCCTGGTAGCAATCGATTACTTTACCAAGTGGGTAGAAGCTGCTTCATATGCTAATGTAACAAAGCAAGTTGTGGTCAGACTTATCAAAAATAACATCATCTGCAGATATGGTGTACCGAGCAAGATCATTACTGATAATGGCTCGAATCTGAACAATAGCATGATGAGAGAACTGTGTGAAAGTTTCAAAATTGAACATCACAACTCTTCGCCTTATAGGCCAAAGATGAATGGAGCTGTTGAAGCAGCAAATAAGAATATTAAGAAGATTGTACAAAAGATGGTTGTTACGTACAAGGACTGGCATGAGATGCTCCCATTTGCTTTGCATGGGTACCGTACATCTGTTCGTACTTCAACAGGGGCAACTCCCTTTTCTTTGGTTTATGGTATGGAAGCAGTGCTCCCCGTCGAGGTTGAGATTCCATCGTTGAGAATTTTAATGGAAACCAAGTTATCTGAGGCTGAATGGTGTCAGAGCAGGTTTGATCAATTGAATTTGATAGAAGAAAAGAGAATGACGGCTTTATGCCATGGTCAGTTATACCAGAAAAGAATGAAGAAAGCATTTGATAAGAAGGTTCGACCTCGTGTATTCAGAGAAGGCGACCTCGTGCTCAAAAGGATCTTGTCTTTCACCTCCGATTCAAGGGGCAAGTGGACTCCTAATTTTGAAGGACCATATGTTGTTAAGAAAGCCTTCTCTGGCGGTGCATTAATTCTTGCAACTATGGATGGAGAAGAGTTCCCACGTCCCGTGAATGCTGATGTAGTCAAGAAATACTTCGCCTAAATAATAAAAGAACAGCTCGCTAAGTTGAAAACCCGAAAGGGCGGCTTAGGCAAAAAAGAGCGTCTCGGTGGATTGAAAACCCGAAAGGGCGGTCCAGGCAAAAATTAGAGACATAAACAGAATAAAATACCCGGTGGACTGAAAACCCGAAAGGGCGGTCCAGGCAAAAGTTAGGGATTTATGGCAAGTAACTACATCAGACAAGACTTGATCATCAGCAGTCATCTGTTTATCATGAAGAAGTTCAACACTTTTCAACGGAAGCCTTGGCTCAGGAATTCCCAGTTGAGAGAGAGGATGGGGTCATTACATTTCAATGTACCTTTTCCACAAAATTACCACTTTCCAAACTTTGTAATAATCCATGGGGTCTTGCCTTTTGCAGGCTACCATTCTATTAAGAAAGTTTGAGCCTTTACCTTTCATTTGGCAATCTTATTTCTTTCATATCTCTCAAAATGTCATTTATTGTTGATAGTAATTTTTGAAACAAAGAGAAAATTGATTTCAACAAAATCCTTTTGAAAATTATAAAAGAATTTTTACTTTGATTCATGAGTGCATTACAAGGAATGAATATGTTGATGTATTCATATGCAGAAGAATGTATTTCACTCAATGCACCTTTGGCCTGGTTCGAATATGGTTTAGAACTCAGTTACTGCGTTCTCTCAACTTCAATATTCCCTAGCCATCAAAAGATTGATAGCAGTTTCTGCTATGATGTTCAGTTTGGGACATGCTTGATTATGTCATCTTTGAACACCATCTCCTTTTATATCATCAGTGGTACGGTGGTATATATCTTTTCATGCCTTCAGTGGAACGTTGGTATGTGTTATCGTCAGTGGTACGGCGGTACATCTCTTTCATCGTCAGTGGTACGTCGATGAATCATCTCCTTTTATATCATCAGTGGTACGGTGGTATATATCTCTTCATGCCTTCAGTGGAACGTTGGTATGTGTTATCGTCAGTGGTACGGCGGTACATCTCTTTCATCGTCAGTGGTACGTCGATGAATCATCTCCTTTTATATCATCAGTGGTACGGTGGTATATATCTCTTCACGCCTTCAGTGGAACGTTGGTATGTGTTATCGTCAGTGGTACGGCGGTACATCTCTTTCATCGTCAGTGGTACGTCGATGAATCATCTCCTTTTATATCATCAGTGGTACGGTGGTATATATCTCTTCATGCCTTCAGTGGAACGTTGGTATGTGTTATCGTCAGTGGTACGGCGGTACATCTCTTTCATCGTCAGTGGTACGTCGATGAATCATCTCCTTTTATATCATCAGTGGTACGGTGGTATATATCTCTTCATGCCTTCAGTGGAACGTTGGTATGTGTTATCGTCAGTGGTACGGCGGTACATCTCTTTCATCGTCAGTGGTACGTCGATGAATTATCTCCTTTTATATCATCAGTGGTACGGTGGTATATCTCTCTTCACACCTTCAGTAGGACGTTGGTACGTGTTATCGTCAGTGGTACGGCGGTACATCTCTTCATATCATCAGTGGTACGATGGTGTGATTAGCATTCTGATTCAGGATGCATACTTTCTCATCCCCAGTGAAAGAGGATGATCCCCTTTTCTCATCCCCAGTGAAAGAGGATGCTATAACCTCTCTGACGCGAAGTGTTTTCCCCAGAGAAGTTTCTTTCTCCACCAAAGTTCCGTCTCTCCAACAAAGTCTTGCTTTCCCCAATGGAGTTTCTAAGACATTTGTTTCCCCAGCGGAGTTATAGCAAGACATTTGTTTTCCCCAGTGGATCACCAGTTACTCCCCAGTGTTGTCATGACATGCATTCATTGCATCTTAGGATCAAAAATTGTGTTTTATATATTTAAGTCTCTTCGATTTTTGTCAAAACGAAGATTTCCAATCATCGTATCTCCAAATCGAAGAAACTTAAATAGGGGCATCTGTCATACCCCAATTTTTGACCCTAAGATCACGCATCATTTGCATACCAATCATCAATCAAGAAGTTTTAACCTAGATCTCTACTTGCAATGCTGTGCTCAATTCATCTGCAAAGGAATCATCGAGCACCCATGTTTTAGTTTGTATATATATTCCTTTACTAACCAAAATACCAAAAACATTGCCTTGTGCTCTTGTATGTTTGTGTTTTGTAGGTACCAAGTCAAAATACCCATCAAAGGAGCATTTTTCAACATTTTCACTGTGCAAATCGATTTGCATAAGGTGTAAATCGATTTACACAACTGTTTCTGCACCAGATTTGCTTCTGCCATCAGTGCAAATCGATTTGCATAAGACAGCAATCGATTTGCATAACTGTTTTTGCCCCAGATTTTGCCTTTTTTCAGCCATGTAAATAGATTTGCATAATGTGCAAATCGATTGCACCAGCACGAATTTGGAAAAATAAAGGCAAATTTCAGCTTTTTGAAGTGTTGACATCATTTGCAAGCATGGGAAGCATGACTTGGTTCTTACATTTGATTTCCTACATCATCTAATCATGTACCCTCATGTGATTGCATCAAGACCATTGGATTTCATTTTTGGCTCCAAATCACTTTTCCAAGCCTAATTCTATTTTCCAATCCTAACTCCAAGCCACAAAATTTCCCAAGCCTAAGTGCTATAAATTAAGGCACTCCCCTCTTCATTTTTCAAGCTTTGATAGCCAAGAAACTTATTGCAAATTCTCTCCTCACCTCTTCCAAACCCATCACTCAAAGCTCTTTCTCTTCCACACAAATTAGTGAGTCACATCTTGAACCTCACTAATTTAGAGCTAAACCTCAACATAAACACTACTTTTCTTCATCAATTGTGAGAGATCAAGGCTTGTGGTTGTGTGTTCTTGAAGAAGACTCAAAGTTTGTGAAGATTTGGTAAAATTCTAGATCCTTTCCATGATCCAAGATGTGATCCTTTGTTGTTTATGCTTGAGGCACCTTTGGTGCTACATTGATGAGATTTGCTTGCTTAATTGATACATTTTCGTGCACAAATTGATCCAAGATCACAAGGTGTTTGGTTTTATGTTTAAACAAAGTTTCTTCTCTTTATTTGCTGTTTTTTTGAAAACTGTGTTGTGCAAATCGATTTACATCTTGTGCAAATCGATTTACATAACTGAAAACTGCGCAGATTTTGAAAACAGAGTTATGCAAATCGATTTACACTCTGTGCAAATCGATTTACACTGGGCAGAATGCTGATTTTTGTGGTTTTTGACTTGTTCTTGGTTCTAACTCATCTTCTACTCCATTCTTTTGATATTTTCTTTGAATCACAAGTTAGAGGCCTAATTTCTCTCTAATTTCAATGGACTTAGGGCGTCGATAGGATGAGAATCCAAATCCGCAAAATTAAGTGATTGAAATTATAGATGAAAGGAGCTTTAATGTGGTTCCATCTTTTACTTCTTTTTATTTTGGTCGATGAAAGTCTTAATGCCTTGAGAATTCTTATGGATTCTTGGTGAAGACTAGATCACTCACCTATTTTCTTTTCGTGCGGTATTGCTTTCGGAAGGCGATCTACATATCGCTCTTCTCGCATGCATTAGCACATAAAGTTTTGACCGGCCTCGTTGTAGGGTGATTTCTATATAAATCACTTGGCGATCTGCTTAACATAGCGCAATATTTCGTGTCCCGAATAAAAAAGATCAAATATGGAAGAGAATTGTATGCGGTTGATTTAAGACTTGTGGAGGTTTTTATCGTGTAGTCGCTATGATTTTATCAAGCTTCTGATAAACCCCATTGAATTTAAATCCGAGTACATCATTCACTCACCATCGATCTCCTACTAACTTTGATAACATACTTGACAAGTTTCAAGATGGCTATCTTTAACATTTAACAACTAACTTTAATTTCCGCACCTTTACTATACCGCTCTTTATATCTCTAGCTTTATCGCTTTATTTTATCATTTCATCATATTTACTTTCCGCCGTTTTTTTTCTTTGTCCACTTGGACATATGTTTATGCTTCCGTTATTTTTCTTTTGTCCACTTGGACCATACTTTATTTTTTCGCTAAAAACACTAATAAACAATCGAAAATCTAAAAAATACATAAGGTTCTCTTTGGACTATCGGTTACTATCCCTAGCGCTTTGGAGATTCGGACTTATGGACTTAGTACCTTTGGACTCATTCTATTACTATCATGTGATTGTTCTGTCTGTCTGGCATTGTTCTGTTGTATGTTTATGTGTGCAGGTATTTCCTTGAAAGCCCTTGATGGTTAATTCCAAGGCATTGAGATAAGGATTTTACCCAAAAACAGCCGTTACTCTGCCCAATTTTTGTCAGAATCTTAATGTGCTTAGTGAAAAATGGTGCTAAGACAATAAGTTCATCTGGATCCCCAAGTATTAATGTGTTGGTATTGATAAATCCAAAGGATGGGAAAACTACCTTGGCTCTTAATGTCAAGTGTTGGCTTCTTATTCGGTTAGACCGTTTCTTTCCTTAGCTTTTATTTTATGCACTAGGTTAGCCTCTTCATCTCCTCCCATTCTTAAATTTTCAAAATCTTCTCCCTTTTTCCAAAATATTCTTATGTTTGCAAACCTTTTCAAAACCTTTTTTTCATAAAAAAATATCTTTCGCCCTTAGTGGCTTTTCTTCAAAAGTTTAGACACCGTTAATTGTCGAAACGAGTGGTTATACCCCACGATTTTGAAATTGATTGATAATAACGAGATCTTTTCCGCGTGAGAGAGCTAGTGGCATACTCGTTGATTTTATCCGAGTTGGAGCCCTTCTTTCATTTGCGATGCAAAGAACTTGTTTGTTCTCATGCTCAAGATCAATGGCTGAGTATTTCTCTCTAACGACAACAAAGTGTTTATTCGTTTTAAAAACGTTTTTCCCAAAAGCGGAACTACATTAGCTCTGACTTCTCCATTGCACCAAGGAGGTATGTAGGCCCAAAGCTTAACGCTTTGCCGAGCTTATTTTGAAAATAAAACAAACCGTTTTTTAGCACACACACAACACAGATTTTCAAAAAGGTTCCCGTGGAGTACCACGGATATGAGGGGTGCTTTAAACCTTCCCCTCATATAATCAACACCCGAACCTGAGTTCTCTTTCTTGTTTTTTAAAAAACAAAACTTTGGGTTTTACGTTCTTTTCCCTTTTCCTTTGAAAAAATAAAGCGCGGTGGCGATTTCAAAACGGAATATTGATTCGAGTCAATCCCATGGCTTCGATATCAGATTTTCCCCGCTACACTATTTTATGTTTTTTATTCCACTTTTATCTAATATTATTTTTGTATATTAAATGGAAAGTTGTTATCCAAATATGATGAATTTTGTTGTTATTTGATAACGTGACTAAATACAAAGTTATGTTGTCATCAATATGTGTATGTATGGCTCAATAAATTTTTGTAAAAAAAACCGAACCAATTCAAACCACATTGGTTTGGTTTAGTTTGGTTCGGTTTTATTTCTAAAAGCCAACCAAACCAAACCGAACCGCACACTTTTTTCTAGGGGTGTTCGCAGTGCGATTTGGGCGACTTTGACGTAAAAAATCATCTGAACCGTAAAAATAATCAAAATCGCCTAAAGCGCACCGCGAACACCCTTAACCAAAAATATATTTAACCCTTAAAAAAATATATGGGTGTCAGATATAATATAATTTCTTTATAGACCCCCAACCTTCTTGGAAACCCGCGGCGAAATTCCAAAAATGTCTCTATATTTCGGAAGTGCATCTCTGAAGTCACTTTTTATGAAAAAAATGTGATTTCGGAGATGCACTTCCGAAAACACTTTTTTTTTGTTGAAAAAAAGGTGATTTCGGAGATGCACTTCCAGAAACACCATTTTTTTGGGAAAATGAGGTGTTTTCGGAGATGCATATCCGAAATATTCCAATTTTTGGTTTTGGAATTTTTCAAATATGTATATCCGAAAAAAATCAATAATAATTAAAAAATTAAAATCAAGGTGAATCAATACAATTAATTGTATTAATTAAAATATATTATTAAAAATATATCATTATATTATAACGAATGACGTGGTTGATATCCTGGCCGTTTAACATCCACCAACATAGGTGTATTCAATTAAACACACAAATTGCATTTTATAATAACAAGCCAAATCAGCTTTCGTGTGTTTCGTCGGTAAATATTGTCGTACCAAATAGCAGTTCTCATAATAATAATATTAGTCAAGTAAATATTTAAATCAACACATTATTTTTATATATAAAATTAATAATTATAATAATAATAATAAATTTCATGATACATAAAAAATTATTTTATGAATTAATTTTCAAAAACAATTTATAGTTAAAAAATTCATCTTATAAACAAAATTTTCAAATTAATTTTAGAGTTAAAAATTATTTTAGTAACTTATATAAATGAAAAATATTTTTATTATATTTCATAAGTAAACTTTGAATTATATAAAATTAAATATATAATTTATTCACCAAATGAAATTAAGACAAAATCTTCTTGTAATTTTTTTAAATTAAATAAAAAATAAGTGATAATTATTATATTTATTTTTTAATTTATAATTGGAATTAGAATAGAAATATCTCCCGTATAATTATCATTATTATTATTCATAACTTATAAATTATATCAATTTTATGATATTTGAATTAATCAATATCCCAAAATTTTTAATTTTTTGGAATTTTGATTATTTCGGATATGCATATCCGAAAAAACCTTTGACAAATTTTAGGGGATTTTCAAATATGCATATCCGAACTAATCAAAATTTCAAATTTTTTTTTTGGTGTTTTTGGGAGATGCATATCCGAATTAACCAAAATATATCTTCGAAGAATATTTTCGCGTTTCTAGCATATGTTTTCACCGCTGGAGTCCGTAAAGAAATTTTCAAAATTCTTTAGCGAGAACTATGGAAAAATAGGCCCAATTCTCAAAAAAGAAAATAGGCCCGTTAGATTACAACGGTATTTAACCCCAATTGACATCAAAATTGAAATCAAAAGACCGTTTGACTCATTTCAATGGCGTCATCATCACTCTCTTCTTCTTCCTCCCTAAAATTGAATCACCTAAGAACAACACTCTGTTACCATTTGAAGCAAAATCGATGCTATTCAAAGCTGAACCACGCATCAACATCATCACCACCAGACTTCGAGAAAGTAGCAGACGATGTACCAACTTCAGGAATCTGTAGACCTCTGTCCGAAATACTGAAGGAGCTGAACAAGAAGGTTCCCGATTCTCTCATCAAAACTCGCATTGAGAAAGATGGGTTTCCCATTAGATACATTCCTTGGTATTTATTTCCCCTAACCCTAACCCTAATAAACTGAAACTTCATTATGTTATACTCATATTGTTATTTATTGTTGTTGTTGCTGCTGCTTTTGCAGGCATGTTGTGAACCGTGTTTTGAACTTACACGCTCCTGGTATATATATTCATGTTCCCTTTTAATTCTAGTCAATACTTAGTGCTTGAAATTGTAGTGCTATATCAACATTGTAGGACTATATCAACTCAATCCTTTGTATTATCAATGAGTTGTAATTTATGAATCTCAGATTGACACGGACACCGAGACACACATCACTAACACTTCGACAATGCTAATGACAAAAATAAAGGACACCGACACTGCGACATATACGATAGTAGTTGACCTTCATTTATCCATCTAGTAGTTAAAAGGTTAAAAGTATTTTAATCAATATATGTTTAAAAAGGCGTGTTGAAACAAAGAAAACACGTTTTTTTTTGAAATATTTGTCAGAATTGTCTGATTTTTTATTTTTGTTGAATGAATGTCATATGAGTGTGAGACATTGATTTAAAATGTGTCTAAGCAAAGAAAAAACTATTTTTTTGGGAACACTTGTCTGATTTTGCGACACTTGTTGTACAAGTGAAATACATGTGTCAGACACCGATGCGAGTCAGACACCATGACATACCTACTCATAGCGGTGTCCGTGTTGTGTTTTTTAGTTTTAAATGCATCCTTGATATTACTAACTTTAGGATGAATTTGATTAACATTTTGCAATTTTAAGAATTTTTTATGAAATAATATTGTTATTGTAGAGGCAATGGTGGAGCTAGACTCTCATCATTGAGGAGACAAGCCAATGCAGAGATTTTATGTAGTTATTGTTTTCTTAAGTTATCGATCTTGAGTAGAGCCGGAGTCTTGTCACATTGCATACTGACCTAGGAGACTAGGTTGATATAGTTGTACAATTTCAAGGACCAAGTTCAGTATTTGTGTATTGATGTTTAATAGTTCATTTATTTTTTATTTGTTTGTTTTATGCTAGAGTGGTCTGGTGAGGTTCGGAATATCACCTATTCTGCTGATGCCAAGTCTGTTTCTGTTGTTTACCGAGTTACTCTTTATGGGACTGATGCTGAGGTAGGTACTTGCATTTTGTTTATTGGTCTTTAAATATTGAAAGCATAGTTAGTGTATTAACTATTGAGTTGCTGAACAAATTTAGCATTTTTACTGTGATGTTTCGCTGGCATATGAACAATTTAGCTCTTTGATATTATATTATAATAGAGTAATTTCCATTTTTATATTTTACATCGATGTACCCATATCTTGGTTTTCAAAAAGTGTCAATCTTATATGCTACCGGTACCACACAGGCCACATCCATTCCTACTTTCCTTTTCTGTTTTTTTGAGTTCTTTTTCTGTTGTTATTCCTAGACAATATTTTGTTCTTCTACACCGAATTCTACCTCGGTTGCTTCATGTGCTCAAACCTTCAAACCAACCGGTAGTATTATTGACATAGCATGACACTATAATCATTGGATGTATTTAAATAACAAGAAGAAGGTGACATGTGATTTTTGTAATCTAACAAGTAGCGGGGGAATAAGTATAGCAAAAAAGTATCAACTAGGAATAAAGGCTGATGTAGTTTCTTACTTGAAAATACTTGCGGAAGTTAAAGCAATATTACATGCTGATATGGTTGAGAAAGTGAGAATTAAAAAAGGAGTAGAAGAAGTGTTAGTGTAATTAGATGCGAATTATACAAATGATATTGAAGAAATAAGTAGAATTCGAAGCGGAAAGAGGCTGATGGGATCCCAAAATTCCGAAACAGAAAATAAAGAATCAAAGGAGTAAAACTTTAGAAAATAACTGAATTTGATTAATGAAGAAATATAAAATGCAGAAAGGGATGAATTCCAATCTACTCCAAAGCCAAGTTCCTACAGAGAACAATATTCTCTGTCTATAATTAAAACAAATGATTTCTCCCAGATGCCTTTACTCTATCCCTTAGCCCTTTATAACAAACTCCCTCTTTCTCTCCTCCTGTAACTAAATATTCCCTCTAGTTTTCTACTTTTGATTACTCTAAATGGGCCTAAGCCAACATATTTGATACCTAACAATAACCACCCCCTTAAAATGTGCCTTGTCTTCAAGGCAGAGAAAAAAAAAATTCACTTTCTAGTAGCTGCTACCTTGTTACAACCAAATGGTTGCTGCCCAGAGTTGTCATTTCCCGGCCGCAACGGCCGCTATAGCGGCGCCCTGGAGCGGCGCGGCCCCCCACTCGCGTGAGATGCAAGGTGCGGTGGTGGGATGGAAAAGTATAGAACTGGGGAAAATTACCAAATTGCCCCTCATTTTAGAACTGGGGATGCAAGGTACAACCGTGTTCCCAGGTCGCGGGTCGTTCTCGGGCGAAGCGACTTTGATTCATTCTTTTTTTTTTCCACTTCTTTTTGGGGAGAATTACCAGATTACCTCTCATTTTAAAATTTTTAAAACCAGAAAATTTTATTTCTGTCTTTTCATTTATTTCTCTTGCGTGCGTTTCTTTCTTCTTTGTCTTAAATTCCCGCCACTACTCTTCTTCCAAGTGCCAACCGCCACCGTTCCTTCCTCTTCTTCTCCTAGTCCTTCTGTTTTGCCGCCGTCCTCAGCCCTCACACCAGGTAATCTTCTATCTTCTTCTTCTACAGTTGATAGTTCTATACTATTCTTCTTTCTTCCAACTTCTTTTACTGTTTTATTAAGTTTCCACTTCTTCTACTTCATTGTAAAATAACATGGCTAAGTTCTGTCGATTTTTGTCGATTCTAAAACAATATGCCAGCATCATCTTCAACACCGAATTCTACGTCGGTTGCTTCATGTGTTCCAACGTTCAAACCAACCATTAGTAAGGACATATGATGGAAATATAATCATTTGAAGGATTTGAGTAATAAGAAGAAAGTGACATGTGATTTTTGTAATATAATAAGCAGTAGGAGAATAAGTAGAGCAAAAATGCATCAATTAGGAATTCAAGGTGATGTAGTTCCTTGCTTGAAAACACCCGAGGATGTTAAGGCTATATTACGTGTGACATGGCCGTCAAGTTAGACCTCTTCAATGGCCGTCAAGAGGACTAAATGACCATTAGGTTTGGTGTATGATGTGTGATAAAGAAGCGAGGGCAAGAACCATCCAATATATTGGTCTTTTTTTTATACGTGTGGATTTGCTTTTAAAGTAGCAAAGCAAGAGCTTTTAAGTTGATGTTGGAAGCTATGGTCCTCATTTGAAGCTTTAAGTTATCATGAACTTAGGCTTCCACTCCTTCAAAATGAGTTGGAATATACAAAAGGTTTATTGAAGAACTAAGAGGTGCAAATGAACAAATATGGTTGTTCAATTATGTCGGATGGTTGGACAGATAGAAAAGGTAGAACATTGATTAATTTTTTGGTCAATTGCCCGACGGGGGCATGTTTGTGAAGAGTGTGGATGCTTCTAACTATGCCAAGACGGGGTAAAGCTAGCCGATTTGTTGGACGCTTTTATTTAGGAAATGGGTGAAAAAAATGTTCAATTGATCATCGATAATGGAAGTAACTATGTATCGGCAGGTAAAAAATTGTGTTTGAAGAGGCCTCACGTGTTTTGGACTCCATGTGCTACCCATTGTACAGACCTTATATTAGAAGACATAACCAAATTCCAAAAGTTCAAAAGGTTATACAAAAAGGGATTATGGTTGTGGGCTACATTTATAACCATACTTTTGTTTTGAATCTAATGAGAAAGACCACCAGCAATGTTGAATTGGATAAACAAAAAGTGACAAGGTTTGCTATCCATTTCCTTTGTCTACAAAGGATGCAAGAACTAAAAGGCAAGCTTAGGGAGATGTTCCTTTGTGAAGAATGGACAAGTTCCAAGGTGCTAAAGGACAAAGGGCAGCTACTACTATACTTACGGTATCATTTTGGAATGATGTTTTCTACACTTTTAAGTGCATGACGCCTCTTGTAGATGTGCTAAGAATGAAAGGAAACTCGCAATGAGATACATATATGCCGCAATGGGGGTTGCGAAAGAATCAATTGAAAAAGCATTCAATTCAAATTCAAGCAAGTACAAAGTCGTATTTGAAATCATTGATAAAAGATGGGAGTGTCAACTTCATCATCCGCTACATTCTGCAGGTCACTATCTCAATTCTGAATATTATTATTCTAAACCAGAAATTGAGAGCAATGGTAGATTGGCGAGTGGCCTCCGTAAGTGCATTAATACACTTAGTGAAAGTGATGAAGTGGAAGATTTGATTTTAGAACAATTGGCACAATACCGGGGTGTTACAGGTCTCTTTGGTATAAGAGCGGCAATTAGACAAAGGTCGACATTAGCTCCAAGTATGATGAAATGATTTTTTGATTTTTTACATGTGACACACTATGTGTTATGTATATGGAATGATTTTTACAATTACTTGCAGCTGATTGGTGGAAGTCTTATGGAGCCGAAACTCCAGAGTTGCAATTGTTGGCTGTTAAAGTGTTGAGTTTGAGTTGCAGTGCTTCTGGATGTGGGCGTAACTTGAGCATCTTTGAGCATGTGTGTATTAATTTTTTACTAGGATATTAAAGTATCTTACATGCAAGTATTATTAAATTAATACTTCAATTTATTGTATTTTAAAGTATTTTACAATAATTTGAAGTATTAATTTAATAATACTTGCATGTAAGATACTTTAATATCCTAGTAGAAAATTAATACTCACATGCTCAAAGATGCTCCAGTTACGCTCACATCCAGAAGCACTGCAACTCAAACTCAACACTTCCACCACTCAGCTGCAAGTAATTGTAAAAATCATTCCATATACATAACACAAAGTGTATCACATGTAAAAAATCAAAAAATCATTTCATCTTACCAGGAGCTAATGTCGACCTTTGTCTAATTGCCGCTCTTATACCAAAGAGACTTGTAGCACCCCAGTATTGTGTCAATTGTTCTCAAACCAAATTTTTCACTTTATCAATGAAGGCCTCTCACCAATCTACCATTGCTCTCAATTTTTGGTTTAGAATAATATTCAGGATTGAGATAGTGACTTGCAGAATGTAGCGGATGATGAAGTTAACACTCCCTTCTCTTATCAATGATTTCAAATACGGCTTTGTACTTCCTTGAATTTGAATTGAAAGTTTTTTCAATTGATTCATTCGCTACCCCCATTGCAGCATATATGTATCCCACTGCGGGTTTTCTTTTCATTATCAACCATTCTTAGCACATCTACAAGAGGCGTCATGCACTTAAGAGTGTAGAGAACATCATTCCAAAATGATACCGTAAGTATAGTAGTAGCTGCTCTTTGTCCTTTAACATCTTTGGCACACTTGGAACTTGTCCATTCTTCAAAAAGGAACATCTCTCTAAGCTTGCCTTTTAGTTCTTGCATCCTTTGTAGACAAAGGAAATTGGTAGCAAACCTCACTTCTTGTTTAACCAATTCAAAATTGCCGGTAGTCTTTCTCATTAGATCCAAAGCAAAAGTATGGTTATAAATGTAGCCCACAACCTTAATTGCTTTTTGTATAACCTTTGGAATTTTTCTTATGTCTTCTAGCATAAAGTTTATACAATGGGCAGCACATGGAATCCAAAACATGTGGGGCATCTTCAAATACAATTCTTTACCCGCCCCTACATAGTTACTTCCATTATCGGTAATCAATTGAACAACATTTTTTTCACCCATTTTCTTAATAAAAGTGTCCAACAATTCGGCTAACTTTACCCCCGTCTTGGCATAGTTAGAAGCATCCACATACTTCACAAACATGGTCCCCGTCAGACAATTGCCAAGAAATTAATCAATGTTCTACCTTTTCTATCCGTCCAACCATCCGGCATAATTGAATAACCATATTTATTCCTTTGCACCTCTTGGTTCTTCAACAAACCTTTTGTATATTCCAACTCATTTTGAAGGAGTGGAAGCCTAAGTTCATGATAACTTGGCGGCTTCAAATGAAGACCATAGAGTCTTCGATTGAAGACCATTAGCTTCTAACATCAACTTAAAAGCTCTTGCATTTGCTACGTTAAAAGCAACTTCACACGTATAATAAAAGCGACCAATATATTGGATGGTTCTTTCCCTCGCTTCTTTATCACACGCATCATTGATGCTTGTGTCCTTAGTACTCTTGACGACCATTGAAGAGGTCTCATTCTCAGCAAGCCTCTTTCCGGTTCGAATGCTACGTATTTCCTCAATATCAATGGTATCATCCGTATCTAATTGCATTGAAACCTCTTGTATTTCTTTCTTAATTCTCTCTTTCTCAACAATGTCAGCACGTAATATAGCCTTAACATCCACATGTGTTTTCAAGCAAAGAACTACATCATCTTGAATTCCTAGTTGATGCCTTTTTGCGCTACTTATTCCCCCACTGCGTGTTATATTATAAAAATCACATGCCACCACCTTGTTATTCAAATGATTATATTTCTATCATATGTCCTTACTATTGGTTGGTTTGAACGTTGGAGTACATGAAGCAACCGACGCAGAATTCGGTGTTGAAGATGATGCTGCCATATTGTCTAGAATCGACGAAACTCAACCTTGTTATTTTACAAAGAAGTATAGAACTGTCAATTGTAGAAGAAGATAGGAGATTATCTGGTGTGAGGGTTGAAGACGGTGGCAGAACGGAAGGACTGGGAGAAGAAGAGGAAGGAACGGTGGCGGTTGGCACTTGGCAGAAGACTAGCGGCTGGAATTTAGGGCAAAGGAGAAAGAAACGCATGCAGCCGAAACAAATGAAGAGAAAGAAATAAAATTTTCTGGTTTTAGAGAATGATTCAGGGCCGCTCCGCCTAGGAACAATCCGTGACCCGGTAACGCGCGTGTAGCGGCCGGGAATGACAACTCTGAAAACAACCGAGGTAGAATTCGGTGTAGAAGATGATGCCATATTGTCAAGGAATAACAACAGAAAAATACTCAGAAAAGGAAAGTAGAAAGAAAAGAATATAAAGAAGAGAAAAGGTATGAAAGGAAAAAACATAAAAGAAAATAAGGCGGAAGATGAAATAGCCTTTAGGGTTGACGTCCGAAAGAGAAGAAGCGTCGAGAACACAAACAAAGTAAAAAAAACAAACCCAGTCAACCGCTCCACGCGGGTAGCGACCCGCGAACCCGGAGAATCGTCCGCATTCTTGTCTGTGGAGTTAAATTGGGATAAATTAGAGCTTTATAGCATATGTTTGATTTGGTGTTAGATAAACTTTTATCACAAACTTTTATCACGTCCAAATGTGATTTCCACGTGATTTTAAGAAGCAGGAGTTCTTAGATAAACTTTTATCACAAACTTTTATCACGTCCAAATGTGATTTCCACGTGATTTTAAGAAGCAGGAGTTCTTAGCTTCTGCGCCATACGCTCGTCAGCCAGTTTTCCTTCTGCGCCATACGCCTGTCTGCCAGTTTTCCACGGTGGAAACAAACAGATAAATAGAAGTTTTATTGCTCAACAACAAAATTTTCATTTATATGATGACTGTAGATTGCTTTTGCATCTTTTTCTTTTGACTTCATTTACAATCCTGGTTGATTTCAACTTTATGCTAGTGCTTTTGAAGTCTTTGGATTGCTATATTTAAACATGTTTTAGATATAATATTACTATGGTGATTGGGTCAGAAAACGAGACAAACAGACTCCGGTTGTTTGATAGCTCCCCTTCTTCTGTCTAGACTATTTTCAATTCTGCTTTATTCATTTACTAACCCAATTAATTTTTCTAGATATTTAGGGAATCAACTGGTACTGCTTCAATAGATGATACAAGCTATGGAGATCCTGTACAGAAGGCAGAAGCAATGGCTTTTCGAAGAGCTTGTGCACGCTTTGGGTTGGGGCTTCACCTTTATCATGAAGAGTCCTCATAATCAAGCGGTTCTGCTCACCTTCTCAGGTTAATTGCCATTGTTTCTTGTTGGATTTTAACGTTATGATCATTTGAAACAAGATTATATGGTTTGTTATTACTGATTAAAGGGGAGCATTTTTTGTCCTGTTAACCATATGTTCTATCTGGTTCATGATAGACATTAGTATAGTTGATCCATGTGGATACTGTAGTGCTTACTCCATCTAGTAGGAAAAGACTTTGGTTGTTGTAGTTATCTGATTTTATGGTTCCATCATATGATGTTTTGGGGAAAATTGATGCACTGTTGTACTTTTGATATAAAACAGGAAAAGTATGTTTATAATTTACTTGCATCATAGTTTATTACTTGAGCCATATAATATGGATCATACCCTTGTGTTACTTGTGTCACATCTGTTAGTATGTGCAGTTGTGCATGATAAATCAGCAACACTGATTAGGTGATTGACTTATATAAACTGATTCAAATCCAACCAATCCAGAATCGGTGGCAAGAATATGTTTAAATTGAGGTCATCTTTGTATTTTATGTTAGCTTATTAAAAGTTCTTAAATTTTTCGAAAGAATCTTTTTGAGAGCTTTTGCTGTGATACAGAGAAGCGACATTATATAAAATACGTTAATGTTGGATTCTTGTGTCTAAAAAACATATATGAATCTTTTAGGTAGTGTATGTTAATAATTTGAACATATAGAGAGGGGGAAAATTGAAAAAATTTCATTAAATAAAGGATACAATTTAATTGCATCATATGTTCTTCATAATGCCTCCAAAAATATTCTCTACCTATATTTTTTTGGTTACTTTCATTTTTCATGGTTATGTCCTTGCACCTCTAAGAAACACGACATAGGTCTAATCCATGTATCATTGTGGGATACTTTTTATTTCAATTCCCTCACATCAGCCATAAAATATGCCAATGTAGATTGGCTCGGTTGGTAAGGATTGACTCACACAAGAGGTCATGGGTTCAAGTAGATGTGAGGCTTTTGGTAGGTGGTCTGCAAGCACTTTATGAATGTTAAGGAGGTCTGTCTTGCAACTCACATAAACTTTTTATTACCCAGAAAAGAGACTCCACTTTAAATTTCATTTAAACTTTGCTCTATTTTCATTTAGACTTTATTTGAGAGTGAGGAGGGCTTCAATTTTATTTATTTTTATAAGAAGAATTGAGAAATTTTTAATATTTTTTGTTAATTTCTTTTGTGTTGAATGATAAAATAATTTATATTATTAACATATTTTTTATTTTTGAAATACTATAATAACAAAAAATATATTTAAACAAATTGTCTAAGCCTTCAAAATCCTTTAAAATTCTCCTTCAATATAAATTTTGAGTTCTCTCAAATTACGAGGTTTTCGATGGTATAAAGAAAAACAAGCCTTCAAAACCATCCCAACAAAAAGATTTCTATTCTTTTCACTCCATTCTTCTAATTTTTTTAAATCCTACCCTTTCTCCTAACTCACAATATTTATTTAAGAAAGATATAATAGTGATTAGTAATTTAATAAATGGACTCTAGTCTCCACTAATTTTCATATGTTAATTTTCATATGTGATTACTTCTCATAATTTAGTAGATAGGAGATAAATGAAATAAAGTCAAATTGGATGAAACTTTATCCTTTAAAGCTATAAGAGATGTCTTAAACTCCAAAGCTTTTGCATGACAACATCAGAGAAAATCGAGAATTTCTTTACACACCCATACACTTTTTTAGAGGTCTTTAGCGAAAATCCCAAAATACCTTTAGAATTCGCATGTGTATATTCGAACTCACTTTTTTTTATATAAAAAAAGTGACTTAACATATGTATGTCCGAAGTCATTTTTTTTTTCCAAAAAAAAGTGACTTCAGATATGCAATCTGAAGTTATTAAACTTAGTCCAGCGCCAACAAGCTCTCCCCCCCACTCTTCATTTGTATGTTCAAAGACACCCAAAACTCATTTCTTCTCAAAAATCACATTTTTACACATTTGAAGTAATACTTCACTGAGATTGAAGTATCAAAAACTCCTTTGAAGAATGTCCAACTCATTTCAAGTCTTCTTAAAAGCTCCTTCCAAACTCCAACATAGTGTAAGATTTTAAAAATATCATTTCATTGCTGAAATTGATTTTTAAGTTAGTTATAATCAATAAAATTGTATTTGTTGATGTTATAGTAGTAAAATTTTGGTGTTTTGGTGTGAAAATCAATTTTTGGGAGGACTTAGGGCAAGAAGAGTATTTCTGCAAAAAATGACCGATCGCATGTTATTTCGCAAGTTCATCTTCGAAATCCACTCTAACCAGTTTCAGATATGCACTTGCAAAATCTTTCCTAAGTTGTTTTTTATTTATTTTCAAATTTTTCTTATTGCTTGTTTCAGGAAAATGACTGACAATCAAGCACCGACTAATCGACTAGGACATGGCAGGCCAAGTCTGACAGCCTCTGCTCGGTGTGAGAGAGCTGCACAATAAGGAATGACTCGGGTACATGGTCGAGTCTTCCAGGAGGAAGCGTCTACATGGTCCTCATCTACACCGAGGAGTCACCTGTCTCAAACGTCATCCTTTTATGCCCATGAGCAAGTTGAGGTTACTCAGGAGGAGGAGGTATCAAAACAGGGCGAGGTACTTGAGGAGGAGGTTCACCCCGAGCATGACGAGGTTGCTCAGGAGGATGTTCATGATGCTGCTCGGATCGACGCAACAATGGAAAGGGCAAACATCAGCTACCCAAGAGGGCCTTCTGACACTTCCATATTGATTTACTATCATGACCGTTGTATTGTATTTTTTGTATTTTGGAATATTTTACGTAGTTGTTATTTTCAAATCATTTTACCGGATAAATGGTATCAACTTTAGTTAGTCCGATTCTCCGATTATATGTAATGAAGTTTTTTACAAAAATGACTGATTCAGAGCAAAATTCGCATGTGCATATCTGAAATATTTGTTTTAGGTGGTTTCGGATATGTATATACGAAAAAACCTCTCATATTTTAATTCCAACTTTTAAATAATAAATTATTAGAAAAAAGGTCATTTCACCCTATACATATCTGAAACATCTTAAAAATGTAAAAAAAGATGCTTTCGAATATGCATACACAAAAGGTATTTTGATATTTTCATGAGTGTTTTTCACCCAATATTAGAGCTGTCAAAATGGGCTAGCCCATATGGGCCGGCCCGCCAGGCCCGAAAAATCATAGGGCTTGGACCTTAAAATTAGAGCCCATATTTTTCATGGTCTTTTTAGCCCAGCCCTGAAAAGTCCGCTACCCATTAGGGCTAGCCCATATGGGCCGTGGATAGCCCATCAGGCCCGCATAATTATAAATTAAAAAATATATATTAATATTTATATTATCTTACTCCAAAATAGCATATTGATTTTTTCCCACTTCACTAAATTTTATCTCTATTTTATTCAATCTTTCTCTTTTAAATATTATACATTAATATAATCAACATTTTTTCATCATATTATATTAGTTTTTCTCTTATAATAAATATTCAAGTTTGTCAAAAAATAAAAATTCAAGTATTATTTTATACATTTTAGACATATATTGTATTTAGAAACACATTATAGTATTTATGAGATAATATAATACTTAAAAATGTATTATATTTAAAATAACATAATTTTTTAATTTTATTTATAATAAATATTATGGAGTTTTTATTTTAACTTTTTTTAAATAAAAAAGTCCATTTAGGACCGGGTAGCCCGAAGCCCATCTAGGGCCGGACTCGGGTATTAAATCTCGAGCCCATATTATACAGGGCCTTTTTGGTTCAGCCCTAAAAAGCCCAGGGCCCGCTAGGGCCGGCCCATTTAGGGTCGGGTAGCCCATATTGACAACTCTACCTAGGGATGGCAAAAATATCCATACCCGCGGATATCCGTGGATAAAATCTGTCACGGATATGGGACGGGTAATTTAATAGATATTCACGGATAAAATAAATGAATATTTAAATATTCGTTTATTAATGGATATGGATATGAGTTTAATGTTACCGTGCCCGCGAATATCCATATTCGTTAATAAATTATAAAATTACTTAAATATTATTAGTTTATTATACACTATCTTTTCATCTTCTAAAAAACTAGTCTCCTCATATATATATATATATATATATATATATATATATATATATATATATATATATATATATATATATATATATATATATAAAAGTTTTCTTTGAAGAAAATATTTATTTTTTATACAAATTTTATTGATCATTTCATATTTAAGCTTTTTCTATATTCCATACCTCAGTTCAACAATTTCACCGTCCAATAAATCAGTATCGATCTTTTTTCTTTCAATCAGTGTCATCATTTCTACTCCTCCATCGTCCGCTCTTCCATCATAACTCACAATCACAATATCATTCTTTTTTTTTGTTAAAAATAAAATGTATGGGATATTATACTTTGGTGAAAATGAAGGAAACTAATTTGATAAAATTTTGTTGTTAAAATATGAGAGATTTGTTTGAATGTTATGTGATAATAACGTCTTGTGTCTTTAAAATAAGCTGAAAAATATTTTTTTCAAAATATAATTTTAGAAAAATAGTATTATCCATGGATATCTGTGAATATCCGCGGATACCTTAAAACCCGCGGATTACCCGTTTAGCAGATATCCGCACGAATATGAGGTGGATATGGATATCATATTTATACAACGAAGCGGACATGGATATCATACTACCCGTCCCCATGGATATTCATTTACATCCCTAACTCTACCCTATATGAATGTACAAAGAGATTTTTGAAAAAAATATTGTAATTCAAATTTGTAAACCATTCACACTGGAGTCCTTGCAACTCACATAAATATTCCAAACTTAAATGTACTTTTAATCTACTTATTTTAACATTCTTAACTTTTAGCACTTCTTTTAAAAAAAAAAAAATCAGCTTTTTAGTTTCCATTTTTTCACATGTTATAATTTAATTTAATTCCACATCATTATTAATTATTAATTTAAATTTAATAAATATTTTTAATAATGTAAATATATTAATTTAATTAATATTTTTTAATTTTTATTAATATGTAAATACAACTTGTTCTCTCGCATATGAGAATTTTACGTTCTTAATTTTACCTCTTAATTTTACCTGACACTCTCATTTTTCATTATTTTAAAAATGATCATGAATAAACTTGGAGTGATCAAGAACGAAATTTATGGTAACATATCAAAATTTCGATAATTTACTTATAAATTTCGTATATAATTTTTTCAATTATTTTTTGTTTTACCAAAATTTTTGAAATATATTGAAATTTCGTGTGCTATACGAGAAATTTAGTAATTTTTTTTTTAATTTAAAAAATGCATTGTCGGATTTTTCAAAAAATCCAGTAAATTTTCGAAAATTCTAATAATTTTTTATATAAATTTCAAAAAAATTCAATATTTATTTAAAATTTCTGATAAACGCATAATATTTTTTCAATTTTTATTTATTTATAAAAACATAAGAATAATAACACTATCATTAAATAGTGTCTGATATAAGTGTGAGGTGACATGTAAGTTCTCCTCGTACATACTAGATCACCTCTCCACCTAATTCACAATTTGAATTCAAGTCTAAAAAACTCAATTTTGATTGAGAAAATGATAAAAAGTGTTGTTTTAAAAATGACAAAATGTTGTATTTTTTGGTAAACACTAAAACTGAGTATTAACTACCTTTTGACAAAAACAAGGTCTTCACTTTAATATCTATTAAATACTACTTACTAAATTGATAAGTATAGTAATAAAGAGAGACACAGAGGATAGCAAAATATGAAATATAATCATAAATACTTTTAGACTAAACAGTCATTAAAGTATTTTTACACTAAACATTTGAGCTTCAGTTTAGTATATGAAAATATAAGTCCTTCAAGAGTCACTAATTAATCAAACGATTTTGACTAAAGTTTTATTCTTCTTCTATATTTTACAAAAACAATAAGTTTTAGTTTTTTTTATATAAAAAGAGGGCTTAAGCCTAAAAAAGAAAACTAACAACACACCATCTTAAGAGTAGTTACACCGCGAATATTATTTTCTAAGAAATTTGCTAGAAAGTTCGGCAACAAATTAAATCGAATAAATTTTGAATCTAAGAAACCACCAACATTCACTAGAACATCTGCATATTTATATGCTCCCCGAAAAAGAGTGCACCACCTTCTCTTCATCCAAATTCTCAATTAATCTCCGGATTTGGTTAAGCAAGGCTAAATCTTATCGATTATCGATTAAGGCTGGTTATCATCTCCCATCTAACTGCATTCGTTTTCTTCATGTTAGCTGTATCACCCCAAATGAAATTTCTTTGCAACCTTTGAATTTCATTTATACACGTATTAGGCAACATGTTTGTCATCATTGTATAAATCAGAATAACTTCTATGAAAATTTTAGCCAAAGTAACTCAACCTGCAAAAGATAAATGGTTAGCTTTCTAGCTCGCAAGCTTGAGAGAGATTTTCTCCACAATGTAGTTATAATCTGATCTCTTAACATTTTTTCAACTCAGAGGCACGCCTAAATACTTTCCTAAAAATTGGTCTCCCTGAACCTAGAAATTTGCGTTAACTTCAGCTTCATAATTATTGTGGCATTACTTGAAAACAAAATACTTGTCTTTTTATTACTAAATTTTTGGCCTGACATATTATAAAATGTTTGAAGAGTTTACATAACACATCTCATTTGTCTCTTAGAGGAAAAATTATGGAATAACAGACCTAGATGTCTTGAAGGATGTCGAGACATTCGATCTGTCAAGAAATATTAGCAAGGTATATACACAGATTTATGCCAAACTGAAAGATAAATGACACCAGTAATTGTTGACCCAGTTCGGGGACAAACACACATACTATTGGGGCATACCAAGCCAAGAATGAAGTCCACTATCAGCAGTATTAATTCAGAGCTAAACTCCTTCGTTTACAACCCTTCACTTAATCCCTACCCAACGAACCTGCTACCTAGATCCTCTCTAGATATGGAATATCCTCATCCCACTTCCTATCACCGCAGTGATGTTGTACAGTTCTCCATCCCCAGGAGCTGTAACAACGACCTAATCACCAATATTCTGATTACACAAACAAACAGTTTGGAAGATACACTTCCATGACAATACCTAGCCAAGACTCTTTACTATGAACAACAACTTGGAGTTACTTCAAAGCTTCCTCCAAGAACAATACGTACTCATCTTACCTACAGGCTTCGAGGATTACGGTGACCTTCCCACAACCCGGGAGGTTCACTTAACCTAGCCCTAATGATTACATATTTTGTATTCTAGGCTGACTTATTACCTAGGTTACAAAGCTTCTATTTATAATCTATACCCAACTGGATTTGGGCCTTCAATCACAGGTCATCAGCTGTTACAAATCTGCAGAAGATTCTGCATAGAAATAGGAACAATATCATGTGTTTTCTAGAAAGTCTCAACATCTTCCATGCTAGAATCCATGCTAGAAACGCTCCAAAATATTCTCCTTAAAGTTAGGACTTCAATCATTTGTTTCCTAAAATGCCTCCACAATTTTAGCTGCCAGAAACACTCCAGGATATTCTCTACAAAGATAGGACTAGCTGCTAAAAGCACTCCAAAATATTCCCCACAATCTTCTCCATGAAAATAGTGCTTCAAATATTTGATTCTTAAATATTCTCCATATTTAGTAACTAATCAAATATCTTGAAATCATAGATAACAAATAAATACTTTTATCCTTTACTTGAGCGCCACATAAGATTGTATAATATTTCCATAATATTCTGCATTCTGTTAATTGTTGAGTCTTATCCAATTAACAGTCAAGTTCAGGCGCGATGTCGAATGGCTTTCATAGGACATCTTCTTTGACATGTTGACCAGATGTTGAAACATTTCAACTCAACATGTTCCTTTGTCAAATAGAATTTCCACCTGCTTTCTCTTACTAGTTACAAATCCTATCTAACTAATTGCTACTATATTAGTTTTACCAAACATGATGCCAATTCAAATTATAGAGAAACAACAAGAGGCTTATCTAAAATGCAACAGGTCATCTGCAAACATAAGGTGAGAAACATTTGGACCTTGTCTACCCATGTGGATGATGCTTCATTTCTTACTCTCTACTTCTTGAGCAATAAGATGCGATAGCTTGTCCATGCACAAGACAAAGATATACAGATGTTAGAACAAGATTTGTTCTGATCAATATTCTTAGTTTTGATGATAACAATGTATATGAATTTTGCTTGAGATAATGTGGTACTCTAATCCTATGCAATTTCCATTTCAGGAAATATATAAAGAGTATGCACAAAATCAGCGCAAGAAGCACTGACTCAGAAGGTTCAAGTATGCAACATCAGAACATGCTCTCGCAAGACATCAGAAGATGGTCAAGCAGAATCAGAACATGGTCTATTGAAGCATCAGAAGAACTTGAGATCAGAAGCAGAAGCACTGAAGTTCGCATGGTATCACGCTAGAAGCACTTCAAGGTCAGAAGACAAGAAGATGCTCTGCACCAAGCTGTTTGACTCTAATGATATTCAAACGTTGTTTATACAAACATCATATCAGAAGCAAGTACAAGATGGCAGGCTACGCTGACTGACAAAAGGAACGTTAGAAGCTATTAAAGGCAAAGTCAGTTAAAGCAGGAAAAGCAAGGCTCGAGGTAGTTGACAAAAGAGTGAAACATTAAATGCAATGCTGTATGGATCACGCAACGCATTAAATGCTCCCAACGGTCATCTTCTCAAACGCCTATAAATAGAAGTTCTGATGAGAAGCTGAATACAACACTCTGCACAAACATACAGAAACGCTGTCAAATTCAAAAGCTCTCAAACTTCATCTTCAACCTCACTTCATTACTGTTGTAATATCTTAGTGAGATTAAGCTTAAACTTTAAGAGAAAAATCACAGTTGTGATTATAGCTTTTAAGAAGCATTGTATAACTCTTGTAAGAATTTGTTTACATTCATTTGTAAAGAACTAGAGGAGATAAAGTTGTGATCGGATTCTCTAGAAAGTCTTAGAGGGTATCTAAGCACTGTGTTCCTAGAGTGATCAGGTTGTGATCAGAATACTCTAAAAGACTTAGAGGGTATCTAAGTGGAAAACCATTGTAATCTTGTGTGATTAGTGGATTAAATCCTCAGGTGAGGTAAATCACTCTAAGGGGGTGGACTGGAGTAGTTTCGTTAACAACGAACCAGGATAAAAATATTGTGTTCATTGTTTTTATCTTAAGAGTTTTTAAAGTCACACTTATTCAAACCCCCCCTTTCTAAGTGTTTTTCTATCCTTCAATTGGCATCAGAGCGCCGGTTCTAAGGTGCAAGCACTTAACCGTGTTTAGAAAAGATTCAGGAAGAGAAAAACACTAAGTCAAGATGGTTGAAACTCCAACACCTACATCTACATTTGGCTCTGCTAAGCAATACAATGGAAATGGTAACAATGGCTACACTTGACCACCAGTATTCGATGGTGAAAACTTTGAATATTGGAAAGATAAACTCGAAAGTTACTTTCTTGGTTTAGATGGTGACTTATGGGATATTCTGGTGGATGGTTACAAACATCCAGTGAAAGCTAGTGGTGTAAAGCTCTCAAGACAAGAAATGAGTGATGATCAAAAGAAGCAATTCAAAAATCATCACAAATGTAGGAGTGTTTTGCTGAATGCTATCTCTCATGCTGAATATGAGAAGATATCTAACAGGGAAACTGCCTATGATATATATGAGTCACTGAAAATGACTTATGAAGGAAATGCCCAAGTCAAGGAGACCAAAGCTCTTGCCTTGATCCAGAAATATGAAGCCTTCAAGATGGAGGATGATGAAAACATTGAGAAAATGTTCTCAAGATTTCAAATGCTAACTGTTGGATTAAGAGTTCTTGACAAGGGATACACCGAGTCTGATCATGTCAAGAAGATCATCAGAAGCTTGCCAAGAAGATGGGGTCCTATGGTGACTGCTTTCAAAATTGCCAAGAATCTAAATGAAGTCTCTCTTGAAGAATTGATCAGTGCCCTGAGGAGTCATGAAATAGAGCTGGATGCTAATGAACCTCAGAAGAAAGGTAAGTCTATTGCATTAAAATCCAATTATAAAAAATGCACTAACGCTTTTCAGGCAGAAGAACAAGATTCTAAAGAATCAGAATCAGAAGAAGAAGATGAACTGTCCATGATCTCCATAAGGGTAAACCAACTCTGGAAAAGCAAGCATAGGAAGTTCAAGAACTTCAGAAGTTCTAAGAAGCTTGAAAAAGGAGAATCTTCTGGAAGCAGAAGATCTGACAAGAAGAAGGTCACATGCTATGAATGCAATGAGCCTGGTCACTACAAGAATGAGTGTCCAAAACTTCAGAAGGAGAATCCCAAGAAGAAGTTTCACAAGAAGAAAGGTCTTATGGCAACGTGGGATGATTCAGATTCAGAATCAGAATCAGACTCTGAAGGCGAGCAGGCAAACATTGCACTGATGGCCACAGTTGATGATGGATCAGAATCTACATCAGAATCAGATTCTGAAGAGGTATTTTCTGAACTATCTAGAGAAGAGTTAGTTTCCAGTTTAACAGAACTTCTGGAACTCAAGGCTCATCTTAGTATCAAATATAAAAAGCTGAAAAAGCTATTTGAGTCTGAAACTAAGAAGCTGGAAGTGGAAAATTCTGAACTGAAGGAAAAAGTTTTAAAATTATCCAAAGATATTGGATCTCCTTCTGAATCAGAAAAATCCATTCCTAGTCTCAATCATATTCTGAAAGAATATGACTCGAGCTTCAGAAAGTTTTTTATCTAGAAGTATTGGCAGAAGTCATCTTGCTTCTATGATATATGGTGTTTCTGGAAACAAAAGGATTGGCGTTGGCTATGAGGGTGATACCCCACACAAATTTGAACCTGTAGATGATATGAAAATCACATACAAGCCATTGTATGATCAGTTTAAATATGGCCACTCACATGATATTAGGCTCACTTCACATGCGAAAAGCTTTCATGTTACACACACTAAGAAGCATGTGACACAACCTAGAAAATATCATGCTGCTAAACCTAAGGAATATCATGCTGTACCTCCTGTTGTTTATTATGTTAAACCCAAGTTCAATCAGAACCTGAGGAAAACTAACAAGAAAGGACCCAAGAAGTTGTGGGTACCTAAGGAGAAGATAATTTCTGTTGCAGATATCCTTTGCAGCAAAGAAGACAAAGCACAACATGTCATGGTACCTGGACTCTGGGTGCTCGCGACACATGACGGGAAAAGGTCTATGTTCCAAGACCTGGTGCTTAAGTCTGGTGGAGAAGTCAAGTTTGGAGGAGATCAGAAGGGCAAGATTATTGACTCTGGAACCATAAGTACTGGTAACTCTCCTTCCATCTCTAATGTACTTCTTGTAGAAGGATTAGCGCATAACTTATTGTCCATAAGTCAATTAAGTGACAATGGTTATGACATAATCTTCAATCAAAAGTCTTGCAAGGCTGTAAGTCAGAAGGATGGCTCAATCCTATTTACAGGCAAGAGAAAGAACAACATTTATAAGATTGATATTTCTGATCTTGAGAAGCAGAAGGTGGCTTGCCTTATGTCTGTTTCTAAAGAGCAATGGGTCTGGCACAAAAGATTAGGCCATGCTAGTTTGAGAAAGATTTCTCAGATTAACAAACTAAATCTGGTCAGAGGACTCCCAAATCTGAAATACAAATCAAATGCTCTTTGCGAAGCATGTCAGAAGGGAAAGTTCTCCAAACCTGCATCTAAGAATGTTGTCTCTTCCTCTAGGCCGCTAGAACTTCTGCACATTGATCTGTTTGGACCAATCAAAACAGCATCTGTCAGAGGGAAGAAATATGGATTAGTCATCGTAGATGATTATAGCCGTTGGACATGGGTAAAGTTCCTAAAACACAAGGATGAGTCTCATTTAGTGTTCTTTGAATTCTGCACTCAGATTCAATCTGAGAAGGAGTGCAAAATCATAAAGGTCAGAAGTGATCAAGGTGGCGAATTTGAGAACAGATTCTTTGAGGAGTTCTTCAAAGAAAATGGTATTGTCCATGATTTCTCTTGCCCTAGAACTCCACAGCAAAATGGAGTTATAGAGCGAAAGAATAAGACTCTACAAGAAATGGCCAGAACCATGATCAATGAAACCAATATGGCTAAGCATTTCTGGGCAGAAGCAATAAATACTGCATGTTATATTCAGAATAGAATCTCTATAAGTCCTATTCTAAATAAGACTCCTTATGAATTGTGGAAGAACAGAAAGCCCAACATTTCATATTTTCATCCTTTTGGATGTGTCTGTTTTATTCTGAATACTAAAGATCATCTTGGTAAGTTTGATTCTAAGGCACAATAGTGTTTCCTTCTTGGATATTCTAAACGCTCTAAAGGCTACAGAGTATACAATACTGAAACATTGGTTGTAGAAGAATCAATTAATATCATATTTGATGATAAGCTTGGTCTTGAAAAGCCAAAGCAGTTTGAGAATTTTGCAGATTTAGATATTGATATATCAGAAGCTGAAGAACCAAGAAGCAAAGTATCAGAAGATGAAGATCTCAGAAGCAAAGGATCAGAAGATCAAGTTGTTGTGTCTTTAGAGAATCTCATAATTTCTGAAGAGCCAATAGTCAGAAGATCTTCTAGACTCACCTCTGCTCACTCAGAAGATGTCATTCTTGGAAAGAAGGATGATCCTATCAGAACCAGATCATTCCTGAAGAACACTGCAGAAGGTCAATTAGGTCTTGTTTCTTTGATCGAGCCAACTTCTGTTGATCAAGCTCTTGAAGATCTAGACTGGATAATTGCCATGCAAGAAGAGCTAAATCAGTTTACAAGGAATGATGTATGGGATCTGGTTCCTAGACCAAAAGGATTCAACATCATTGGAACCAAGTGGGTCTTCAGAAACAAGTTAAGCGAAAAAGGAGAAGTTGTAAGAAACAAAGCCAGACTGGTTGCTCAGGGCTATAGTCAGCAAGAAGGGATTGACTATACAGAAACCTTTGCACCAGTGGCCAGGTTAGAATCTATTCACTTATTGATTTCTTTTGCCACTCAACATAACATCACTCTATATCAGATGGATGTTAAAAGTGCCTTCTTAAATGGTTATATAGATGAAGAAGTTTATGTCCACCAACCTCCTGGTTTTGAAGACTCTAAGTCTCCAGAACATGTTTTCAAATTAAAGAAATCATTGTATGGATTGAAGCAAGATCCTAGAGCTTGGTATGAAAGATTAAGTTCTTTCCTTCTGAACAATGGTTTCACTAGAGGACAAGTGGATACTACTCTCTTTTGTAAAACATTTAAGAAAGATATTTTAATTTTTCAAATTTATGTTGATGATATTATCTTTGGAACATCTAATGCTACACTTGGAAAGGAGTTGGTAAGTCTATGCAGGCTGAGTTCGAGATGAGTATGATGGGAGAACTCAAGTACTTCCTTGGGATTCAAATCAATCAAACTTCTGATGGAACATATGTTCATCAAACGAAGTATGTGAAAGAACTTCTGAAGAAGTTTAATCTTTCTGAAAGCAAAGAAGCCAAAACTCTGATGCATCCAACATGTGTCCTAGGTAAGGATGAGGTAAGTAAGAAGGTTGATCAGAAGTTGTACAGAGGTATGATTGGATCTCTTCTATACTTGACTGCTTCTAGGCCTAACATTTTATTCAGTGTTTGTTTGTGTGCAAGATTTCAATCAGATCCTAGAGAATCTCACTTAACAGCTGTTAAGAGAATTCTGAGGTATCTGAAAGGTACTACTAATGTTGGTTTAGTCTACAGAAGATCCAAAGAGTACAACTTAGTAGGATTTTGTGATGCTGACTATGCTGGAGATAGAGTTGAAAGGAAAATCACTTCTGGAGGTTGTCAATTTCTTAGAAGTCACCTGATCTCCTGGTACAGCAAGAAGAAAGCTACCATTGCCCTCTCAACAACAAAAGCAGAATATGTTGCTGCTGCTGGTTGTAGCACACAGATGCTCTGGATGAAGAGTCAGGTAGAAGATTATCAGATTTATGAGAGTAACATTCCTATCTTTTGTGATAATACTTCTGCTATATGTTTATCTAAGAATCCAATCTTACATTCCAAAGCTAAACATATTGAGATTAAACATTGTCATACCCCAATTTTTGACCCATACATTTCGTTCCACTAGATCATTTGCATATCATTCATCTATTCATTCACCAAAGCATGATTTCAAATGAACGACATTTGTGCAATTTAGGGTTTCACGGTGGTTTAGAGACTTTTTCACCAAATAAGACAGAATCATCTGGCTCTTTGCTCGAGCAATGGTCCACGTGAATTATGGGTACTAGAGACTTCTTCGTCATCAAGCTACAAGGCTATTCTCCTCTTCTCAGCATCAGGGTGCAATATTTTTGAATTAGAGTGTTTAAGGTTACACCAAGACAACTGAGGATCGTTGAATCGAGGCTTTCATTTTGTGATGATACTTGTTAATTGGTGGAAATCTGTTTTGAAATTTCATGGAATTAAAGTTGTTTCTTCATCGTTGAGCATCCAAAGTTAGGGGATTAAGGTTCATTGATTATGAATCGCCAAGAAAGATATGGTTACGATTTCTTTGACAAGGTTTTGTTGCCTATTTCACTTATTTGTTTGCAAGTCGTTTTGGATTTGAATTGAAGATTTAAAGAATGTGATTCAAATTAAAATACGAAGATTCGTTTACATGAATGTCTTGGAATACAAGTTACTTGGAGTTCATAACCTTCATCGAGATATCAAAATGAAGTCCTAAGATTCAAATTCATTATTTTAAGATTCAAAGGCCAAATTCCACACAAGGTTACATTCCATTCAATTTCCAATATCTTTACATCTTACAAGAAGAAGAGAGATCACATTTTAATTCCATTTTGAACATTTCAAGAACAATTGGTATTCAAGTGCAATTACTTCTCACAAAAAGCTGTTACAGAAAATCAGTCCATAAGCCTAAACTCATAATGCCCAAATACAAGGCCCACCCAAGAATTTGATGACCACAAAAAAAATCTGTCCAAGTTTGCTTCACACAGCCACGGTTTGGCTTGCCTCTTGTCTACCAAAGATTACCTAAAATGGCCAAAACAGAAAGCTGTAACATAAAGAGAAAAATCAGATACCACATTAGAGAAAAGGCTTGCAACAAAGGGACAAATTTTTCATTAAATTGTTGAGAAAAAAGAAAGCAGTGATGAATCAGAAAAAAGCATTATGCAGAGTTATCCAGTTTAAGGTATTTGTTCAAACCTCTTTTCCCTCCAATCCTTGGAGACTCTCTAGTATAAATACTGATAAACCCTAGAAGAAAGGGGAGGATCGGCAGCCACCACAGAAACCCTACGAATTTCTCCCTTCCACAAAGCTCACAAAAGCTCAAGAGAACACCCTCATTCTCACTCACACCATAAACCTGTATATATTCATGACCCAAAAACACTTGGCCGAAACCTCCATTCAAGAGCTTCCAACCTACACATCAAAACTTCTATTTCTAAACCTATATCAGTACTTACAAATACTACCACAACCACCCTCAACAAAAGTATCAACGCAAGAAACTCCTCACAGAGCCAACTGACTGAGTATTTCCGACGCAACAAGCTCACACAATTTACGCACAAGTCGTAAAGAACCACAGAAACAATAACGACGCTCTCCAACAACAAACCCGTCAGAAGCAACAACAACGCAATCCAGATTTCAGAAAGAAGAAGAGGAGATTGAAAGAAATAAAGAGCTAAGGAGGGAGTCAAAGAGAACCTACCTGAACCTGTTCGGACGCTCGCCGACGTCAAAGCTCTCCGGATTAATTCCGGTGTTGTAAGCATTCCTCATTTGTTCCACAAAATCTTTATACTATGATGTTCACCATGTATTCCTGATAAATAACCCCATGAATATTGCTCAAATCCATGCTTGTGTAGCGTTTCATTTCACTTTCAAAACTTTAGGGTTTGGCTTTAAATTTGAAATTAAATCGTGGTGTTAATGTTTCTACAAATTTGAGGTTCGGATTTGGGTTGAGGTTTGCTTGAATGTTTGTTTTCTGTGTGTTCGGTGGGAGGGAGAACGAGTGAGACCGAGAGAGAAGAGAATCGATTTGCTTTTGGTGTTCTTGTTTGATTTTGGATCGAAAGAGAAGTGAACGTGAGCGAGAGGGAATAGGATTCAGTAACTTTGAAGGGGTGTGACTTTGGTGACTAGAGAGAGAGTATCAGTTTTACTTTTTTTTTTAATCAATTGATTTCATTTGGATTAATAAATAAGTAAAAAAATCACTAATAGGGTCTTGGAATAGCCATGTGCCGTCCCATTTCTTGCTAGGGATTTGTTCCTTCGTTGGAACTTATGAGGAGGCCATCTGGGCCTTAATATTACACAACCTGATCCAATACTTGCACTCCCAGCGCCTTTGAAGCCCATTTAAGCTCCTTATTTCACTTTTTTTTCTTCTAATTCCTTTGTTTTTTTGTTTTAGTTTTTCTAGATATTAATTTCCAATTTATAAAGATCCAAAAGAAAAATCTTTTTATCTGTTTCTTTGTAATATAAATTAAAAGAATCACCTTCTCTTTTTTTTTTTAACCATTCCAGAAATCTAAGAAAAAACAATTAGTAATTAGAGTTGGTTTCAATTTTTCTTGTTTAGGTTTGAATTCTTGTTATTATATCTTGGTTAGTGTTTTTAATCTTGATCTCTATTTTATTATGTTGCATGATAGTTAGAATAATTTCAAAACCTCAAAAACTTTTTTTACTTCAAATAATTTCTCGATCCAACATCGAGTTTCTTCTTTTCGAAAACCATTTTCTTAATCACACCTAAAGATCGAGTGATAAGGGGTGAACACCTCTTAAATACCTTGATCTTTTGGACTAAAACGCGTTAATTAAGTTTTTAAATCTTTCTTAATTAAATCAAAGTGATTGAGTGACAAGGGGTGCACACCACTTGAATACCTTTGATCCTTTGAATCAAACAATTAAAAAAAATCTTTCTTAATCAAATCAAAGTGATTGAGTGACAAGGGGTGCACACCTCTTGAATACCTTTGATCCTTTGAATCAAACAATTAAAAAAAATCTTTCTTAATCAAATCAAAGTGATTAAGTGACAAGGGGTGCACACCTCTTGAATACCTTTGATCCTTTGAATCAAATATTAAAAATCTTTCTTAATTAAATCAAAGTGATTAAGTGACAAGGGGTGTACACCTCTTGAATACCTTTGATCCTTTGAATCAAATATTAAAAATCTTTCTTAATTAAATCAAAGTGATTAAGTGATAAGGGGTGTACACCTCTTGAATACCTTTGATCCTTTTAACCAAAATAATAAGCATCCTTCATAAAATTAACCAACAAAATCGTAGTTTTTTTTTCCCGAACTACGGTCGCTCTGACTTTCGCATTGCACGAGGGAATACGTAGGCACAAGATACAAATGTCTTGGCGATCATAATAATAAAAAATCTTTCCTTTCCCTTTCACAATAATAAAAAATAAAAACCCCTTTTCTTTTCTTGATTAATAAATTAAAGAACGCAAACATCACGCAAACACTCATTCATAAAACTAATTAAATGGGTCCCATCGAGTACGATGGAGGTGAGGGGTGCTAATACCTTCCCTTTGCTTAACCGACTCCCGAACCCTAATTTGGTTGCGATGACCATCTTATCCATTTGTTTTTATTCATGGGTTTTATTCGACATTTTCCCTTTCCTCTTTGGAATAAATAAAGATCGGTGGCGACTCTGTTCTATTTCGAGTTTATAAACACCTCGAGTATTTTTTAGCGCTACAAACATCATTTCATTATGGACTATGTTCAGAAGGGTGTTCTTTCTTTAAACTCTGTGGATACAGACCATCAATGAGTTGATATCTTTACAAAACCCCTTGCTGAAGATAGGTTTAAGTTCATTCTGAAAAATATCAGTATGGATTTATGTCCAGAATGAGAAGATGAGAAGTTCTGATGTATGGATTAGTTCTGAAATGATCGTGTTTTATCTTCATTATAAGAAGTTCTGATGATGATCAATTAGAAGTTCTGATTCTGTTATCACTGACGTTTCATTATCTAAGTTGATTCAGAAGTTCTTTTAAAGCAAAGCAGCTGGCACCAGCTTTCTAGATGATGAACACGTGTTCACTCTATTTGGACAAGCATGCGTGTAGTTGAGGAGACACCGCCCTTGGTAACTGTGCAAATTATTTCAAATGTTACATCATCTCTCCTAACGTTATTTCTCATTAAATGCAATTGATTTTTTTTAATCATATTCACTCAAACACATTGCATTTCATTTCAAATCCGTTCCTATATAAACTCATCTTCACAACAATTCATCTCTTTACATTCTTCATTCATAGTCTCTTTCGTTCATCTCTCTCTCTCTCTCTCTCTCTCTCTCTTTGTTGCATAAACCCTAGTTCTAAACCATAACTCAGAATCTCTTCATGCTTTCATCTTCAAGTTCTGAATCTGAGATGACTTCAGCACATCTTGTTCATCGCAAATTTGGGTATTGTCCTCTGAAGACTTGTTCCATTCCGTATGGAGAACTGGAAGTTATGGCTGAAACAATGGTAGACTTTGAAAGTTTGATGGAACATGGTTTCAATCTTAAAGATACAATGATGGTTCAAGGATGGAAAAACTACTTTGAGAGACTGGTTGGACCAGTTTATCCTCACTTGGTGTTAGATTTCTGGACACATGCAACTGTTACTCCAACTGCTATCATCTCTTTTGTTCTAGGGCATGAAGTTGTTGTAACAGAGAAACTGATTAGGAAGCTTTATGATCTTGATGATTCAGAAGGAATCACATGTGCTATCCCTGGTAGAGTTGCTTGGGAGAAAGTTGATGAAGAACTGTCTGCTTTCAAAACTTCACCAAATCAAACTACTTTGCTGAAGCCGTTCTACAGAGTATGGGCTGAAATTCTTCTGGAAACCTTTTATCATAGAAAGAGATCTATTGCTGCTAAATATGTGAGTCAGGATCACAAGTATGCTCTCTTCTGCATTGGGAAAGGTACTAAGGTCTCTCTCTCAACTATTCTATTTCAACAGTTAAAAACGAATATTGAAGAATCTAGAGATGAGGAGCGCAAGAAGTTTCCTGATTTCAAGAAGAACACTATTCCTCTTGCTAGAATGATTTCAGATATTCTGGTAGAGAGTGGATAGATGGATACTCTGAGAACTGTTGGCAAGCCAAAGTTCTTCACTGTTATTCAAGGACATGTTCTGAATGCCCTTGATCTCCAAAGGATGCTTCTGATTGAGGAGGTAACTTCTGCTCCAAGAATAATTCCAGATATTCTGACCAGAAGATCTCCTGTTGAGAACTTCTCACAACTGTTCAGAGAAGAGATACACAAGTCTGTTAAGCGCTAATTGAAGACATGTGTCATTGCTCAATCTTCTGTTGATCCTGCATGGATTCGCGGAAGAGTTCTTCCTTCTCTAGCTGAGTTGAAGAAGAAGGAACATAAGAAGAAAGAAAAGAGACTAAAAAGAAAAGCTTTAGAAGCATGTTGAATGCAGTATAGGGCAAGCAACAAAAAAGATTTGGAAATATTGATCCGGGAATTATCGTCCTCAGAGATGGAGAGATGCCATTCAACAATTTCGACGGTTTCGAACTTTGGATTGAATGAGCAAAAAGTAAACAAAGATATAGACAAAAAAAGAATAAACACATTCTTAGAAGAGAAATAACTTATCAGGAATGTAAATATATTCACTCTTCACAAACATACACTTACCAACCCGTTATACTCAACCTACGATACTCATCTAAGTCATCATGTATCTCTCACATAAGCGTCAATCTCTGGAGCACAAACGAGATCATCTCACAACTAAGGTCATCTCTAACGCGAAGTCGCGAGAACATCCATATTCTCGCGTCGGCGATCTCTCGCGCGCCGCTCAAACACGAAAGCATTAAATACAAATACCCACAGTGAATGCTAGCTCTAAATCTATCTCTAGAGTTCAGAACCAACAGATTATCATCCTAGATAAGGATTCAAGAAGTTTATCTCTAAAGCAACCCAAATCCCCAGCATAGAGCAAAAATCCAGAACAACATCAACACAGATTTGTAAAGCAAGTTAAACATAACATTATAATCGGTAAATATACATAAGATTCAAGTAAATATACAAACAAAACCCAACCAAAGAGAAATACACAAAGAAGAAGAGAAATGAACCGAAAATCTCCCGGTTTGTCAGCTCCGTTCGACGCTCAATCCACCCCCAATCATCCAAATGCAACCTCCGAAGTTGTTTTCTAAGCTAATCTACCCTAAGAATGAAGGTTTGATGATTTTGGAACAATTACCCCAAAACATAACCTAAAAATTGTGTTTTTGGCCCCTTTTAACGAGCTGCTGTCTTAGCAAGTCCGCTTAGCGGAGGGATCCCGCTTAGCGGCTGACAGCAAAAGTGAATTTTTGTTTTCGCCGTAACTTGAGAACCGTAACTCCGAATTGCGCCCGGTTCGAAGCGTTGGAAAGCTTATTCATTGCTCTATCCAATAATGAATGAATGGAAACCAAAATTATGATTTTGGTCATCCTTATTTTGACCTATGGAAGTCCGCTTGACGGTGGCTAAGCGGGCTTGCACCAAAACTGCGAAATCGAAGCCGTGTCTTTGACACCTTATTCCTCAAGGCTCCAATAAGCATGAATACCTATAAAAACAAAGGAAAAACTATCAAATGGTATAAATGTATATGAAAATACAACTATTCACAAAGTATACGTATTTATACACAAAACGGGGATTTACTCAAACGGTATTAACAAAAGTATCGATAAGTGCCACTATTTACATACACAAAATAAGTACATTTTGGCACTTATCAAACTCTCCCAACTTGAAACTTTGTTTGTCCTCAAACAATGTCAAATAAATCAAAGAATTGAAAGTAATAAACCAAAGAATTGTGGATCAACAAGTTTTGAAAACCAAAAACAAATGGATGGCTCAATACAAAAACGTATAAACAAAGTAAATACTTACCACTATCCTACAACGACAACATGTAAATGAAACTAATACTAAGTACAAAAATCATGCAAAACATTCTAAACCAATACATGCTATCTCATGAATCACACCTAGCAAAATTTCATCAATGGATGAAGAACACACAAAGGTGAAGGACTTTTAACACTCATCCAACAATCTTGCAAACAAAAGATTAAATTATGCATTCATCCAAAAATGATATTGAAGATACAAAAGCAAGAATCACAAGTTCTTTTCAAGGTTGTAATGTGGCTTGGTTAACAAACAAGGGATAAGTCCTAACGCTAATCGAAACAAAAACTTGCCTAAACCTAAGGGAGTGATCAATCCACCAAAGTCCTAAGCAACAAAATCTCGATTAAACTTCTTCCTTAACCACAAGTTTCTCAAACCAATCACAATACTTATTAGCACAATTATTAGCTTCTCTTTTCTTTTTGTTTTTCAAAACTTTTTCATTTTTTTTCTTTCTTTTTCTTTTCTTTTCTTTTCACATTTTTTTTCTTTTCTTTTCAATTCATAGCAACAACCAAATAAGTGCACAATCATTTTTCTCCCCAACTTGAATTCAACCACATCATCATGTGAATACTCCCAACTTTCTAAGGCAAGGTAAAAATTCAAACCAAAAATCATAGTTGATGGTTCAAGAAAATAAAGAATCAATCATCCATGCAAAAATGAGAACTAAACACTCAAAGATAAGCATTTAGCAAAAACAACATGGACATTGACAAAAAAGCTCAAAAGGGTTAACAAATGATCACACATTCACAAGGCGAATTGACTATTTGGTTATGGTGGTTGTGCTCAAAATGAAACAAAATGCCTTGATCCTTTTCATGCTTTCATAAAATCAACATAAACAAAAAATTAAGCATAATAAAATCCAGTTAAAACAAAGATTGTGGCCTCCAACATATGTAAACAATGGAAAGCTTCCTCACATTTATGGTTTGGGAACTAAAGTGATTCAATCAACAAGCAAGTAATGCACAAGAATGAATGGTATGATAATTGTACAAATGAAAAGTTTCCTAAACATGTTATGATATAGAAAACGATAAATGAGTACCTTGAATGATATGACTTCAAAAACAATATCCTACCATACATCCGCAAGTTGAAACACTCAAGCTTTGGAAAATAACCTCAAAAATCTTCGAATTACCGAACAAAATTTGAATCCAAACAACCAACAAAATAATTAGAAAAACAAAAATAATATATACTACTAATTAGCCTTGGTGAAAGTGGGAAAAATGAGTGAACCAAGTGGAATAGGAACCCCACTAGTACAAAGCAGAAAAACAAAATTCTGGTATGCTCGCTTAGCGGAGCTGAGCTCGCTTAGCGGGCACATCTGAACTCAGAAAAATCAGAATTGCACCAGCTGTTCCAATCACACACCACTTCACCTAAATTCCTCTTAAACATAAAAATAAACAAAACTTTACAACCGTTGGGGTGCCTCCCAACAAGCGCTTGTTTTACGTTGTTAGCTCGACGCCTTTATTGTTTCGGTGTTTGGAAAGTAGCTTTCTTCTGTCATGCCATGGTGACGTCTCACCGCACAAGCCTAAAGAAAGTGTCCTAACCAACCACTCAACAAACGTTATGGGTACAAATATATACAATGATTAAACGAACATAAAAACGAAAGTATACAACTATATACACAAACAAACACATATGTACAAGTATGGAACAAATACAATTATTATCATACAAAAAGAGAAAATTGGTGAATGTTGGATTCACAAGTTGAAAAGTGAAGATTTTGAATAACGAACTGGTCCGATCTCAATGTGTTTCACCAACATTCACCAATAAAGTATACTTGTATGCAAACATATACAAGTAACTATCTGGTGAACATAAACAAGTAAACATGTACAAGTAAATATATACACGTGAAACTATACAATATATACGTTATATACAAAGCTCAAGACCACGAAAACTATTGCGATGCAATTCAAGCAACCATCCCCGGCAACGGCGCCATTTTGTTGAATGCAGTATAGGGAAAGCAACAAAAAAGATTTGGAAATATTGATCCGGGAATTATCGTCCTCAGAGATGGAGAGATGCCATTCAACAATTTTGACGGTTTCGAACTTTGGATTGAATGAGCAAAAAGTAAACAAAGATATAGACAAAAAAAGAATAAACACATTCTTAGAAGAGAAATAACTTATCAGGAATGTAAATATATTCACTCTTCACAAACATACACTTACCAACCCGTTATACTCAACCTACGATACTCATCTATGTCATCATGTATCTCTCACATAAGAGTCCATCTCTGGAGCACAAACGAGATCATCTCACAACTAAGGTCATCTCTAACGCGAAGTCGCGAGAACATCCGTATTCTCGCGTCGGCGATCTCTCGCGCGCCGCTCAAACACGAAAGCATTAAATACAAATACCCATAGTGAATGCTAGCTCTAAATCTATCTCTAGAGTTCAGAACCAACAGATTATCATCCTAGATAAGGATTCAAGAAGTTTATCTCTAAAGCAACCCAAATCCCCAACATAGAGCAAAAATCCAGAACAACATCAACACAGATTTGTAAAGCAAGTTAAACATAACATTATAATCGGTAAATATACATAAGATTCAAGTAAATATACAAACAAAACCCAACCAAAGAGAAATACACAAAGAAGAAGAGAAATGAACCGAAAATCTCCCGGTTTGTCAGCTCCGTTCGACGCTCAATCCATCCCCAATCATCCAAATGCAACCTCCGAAGTTGTTTTCTAAGCTAATCTACCCTAAGAATGAAGGTTTGATGATTTGGGAACAATTACCCCAAAACATAACCTAAAAATTGTGTTTTTGGCCCCTTTTAACGAGCTGCTGTCTTAGCAGGTCCGCTTAGCGGAGGGATCCCGCTTAGCGGCTGACAGCAAAAGTGAATTTTTGTTTTCGCCGTAACTTGAGAACCGTAACTCCGAATTGCGCCCGGTTCGAAGCGTTGGAAAGCTTATTCATTGCTCTATCCAATAATGAATGAATGGAAACCAAAATTATGATTTTGGTCATCCTTATTTTGACCTATGGAAGTCCGCTTGACGGTGGCTAAGCGGACTTGCACCAAAACTGCGAAATCGAAGCCGTGCCTTTGACACCTTATTCCTCAAGGCTCCAATAAGCATGAATACCTATAAAAACAAAGGAAAAACTATCAAATGGTATAAAGGTATATGAAAATACAACTATTCACAAAGTATACGTATTTATACACAAAACGGGGATTTACTCAAACGGTATTAACAAAAGTATCGATAATTGCCACTATTTACATACACAAAATAAGTACATTTTGGCACTTATCAAAGCATAATCAAATCCAGCAAAGAAGCCAAAGCTGTCCTATGATCCTTACAAGGTGAACTCCAAAGAATTTCAAGAGAAGCGCATTAGGGATTCTTTCCGTGCTTTGAGAGCTGCTCAATCCTCTCAGAATCAGCCCCTATCTTCTGAACCCCACAATACCTTCTCCATCCCAAACTGTTCTCAGCCACCTTCTTCTACACAAGTTCTGAACCATGAACCACTAAATATCATTCCCCCAACACCTTCTGATATTCCATCTTCCTCAACCTCCACCACTGATTCTACACTTTCTCTATCTCATCCCTTACCCTCCAGAAAATCCAAACCCTATTGCCTTCTGTACCCTGACTACAAATTCACCTTCAATCCTCCTGAACCACCTATTGATATAGACTTTGAGCTGTTTAAGCTTAGTTTCAACAAGAGGATGGAAATCCTGAAAGCAACATATAACTCCAAGCTGGATCAAACTGCTACTAAGAGATTATGGAGACTCTTTAGAAGGGATTTTCAGTTGGATGCTATGAACATCCAGAGAAGATGTGTTGCTGAAGCTTCTGGATCTTCTGGTTACTGCTTGGATCTTGATGATGGCAAGTACTATCATCCCATCAGAAACTGGAGAGCTCTTGAGGAGAAGAAGTTTGTGGATGAGTTGGAAAATGAACCATGTCTAACTATGGTTGTATGGAAGCCTCTGTATCCGGTTCTGACTGGAGATTTTCAATGGCTATTCAACTGGCTAAGGATGAATCCTTCTGAGGAAGCGCCAAATTTGGTCATTCCTGAAGTTGTCTACCCTTCAGAAGTTGCTGCTCCCATTCCTCCAAAGAATCTTGCTGAGATTCTTCAAGCTCTGGAGAATGAAGATTCTGAGTTCCCTGATCCAGAATATGCTGAAGATGCTTCTGAGTCAGGCTCAGATGTTGAGATGGAAGATGCTGAGAATCATCCTGCTGAAGATGATATTCTCATTTTGGATGCTGCTGCTGGTAATGCTATCCCTCTGAATGATAGTCGTGCATCTTCTTCTGCTGAACCCTCCGTTATGGTGAACGTTATCAAGGCTCTTCAACAGAATCAAGATGTTCTTGCTTCTCGCCTGGATAAGCATGATGAAGCACATGAAGAGTTCAGAGCTTTCATGAAGAAACAGAATGAAAGCACTGCTGGGATTCACGACATGCTGGCCAAGATCATGTCTAAGCTAGGCTAGTCGTAGTCTTTTGAGTCTTAGTTTTCTCTTTGTTCTTGCATCTGTTTTCTCTGCATCTCCTTTTGTATCTTCTGATAATTTTCTGATGAAATCAATGAATATTATCTTCTTCTCTCATATTGTTTGTTTTTCATCTGAATCTTTAATGTTTTTTGATGTTATGACAAAAAGGGAGAGAAAATGTGATAAATGATCTGATTTATATTATTAGTTGCTGGGAGTAAGTCTCCACATTTCTAACAGAATTTGCAAGTTCTATGTCCTTGAGTTTTTGCAGGATTGAAGACATTCTGAAAAAGCTCAACATGAGAAGCAAAGACATGGGGAAAAGCAATTCTATATAGAAACATGCTCATGGAAATTGAAGCAAGCTGAGTGTTGTGAAGCTTCAAGATCAGAAGCAAGAAGGAAGAATGTTCTGATACTCTTGTGATAGAATATGCTCCAACACATTCTTATCCCTTATATGTTCTGATACAATTTTTTTTGTGCTCTGATACATACTATATGCTCTGATACATATTTTATGTTCTGATTCATTCATGCCTTGACTTTTGTCGTTTAGTTTGTTCTGAAACATTTTAGGATGTAGAGATGCTCTGATGATGCTCTGGTACATTCAACAATGTTCTGATACAATCTAGCATGCAATGATTCAAGAAGAAATTCAAAGCTCTAAAGTTGTCCTATGGAAGCAAGAAGCCGAAGCTCTGAATGTTCTGAAGTTCTAAGCATATGTGATCGTCTCAAGTGAAATGGAAAATACTCAGGGAAGTCCTTTATTTATAAATTTCTTCCAGTATTTATTTCAGGGGGAGATTATTTATCTCAGGGGGAGATTGTTAATCTCAGGGGGAGACATATTCACACACTATGTTTATATGCTTATGCTATAACTGTGTAATTGTCTTTAGCTGTCTGATATTCTGATTGCAAATTCATATCATTTATATATGTTTTTGTCATCATCAAAAAGGGGGAGATTGTTAGAACAAGATTTGTTCTGATCAATATTCTTAGTTTTGATGATAACAATGTATATGAATTTTGCTTGAGATAATGTGGTACTCTAATCCTATGCAATTTCCATTTCAGGAAATATATAAAGAGTATGCACAAAATCAGCGCAAGAAGCACTGGCTCAGAAGGTTCAAGTATGCAACATCAGAACATGCTCTCGCAAGACATCAGAAGATGGTCAAGCAGAATCAGAACATGGTCTATTGAAGCATCAGAAGAACTTGAGATCAGAAGCAGAAGCACTGAAGTTCTCATGGTATCACGCTAGAAGCACTTCAAGGTCAGAAGACAAGAAGATGCTCTGCACCAAGCTGTTTGACTCTGATGATATTCAAACGTTGTTTATACAAACATCATATCAGAAGCAAGTACAAGATGGCAGGCTACGCTGACTGACAAAAGGAACGTTAGAAGCTATTAAAGGCAAAGTCAGTTAAAGCAGGAAAAGCAAGGCTCGAGGTAGTTGACAAAAGAGTGAAACATTAAATGCAATGCTGTATGGATCACGCAACGCATTAAATGCTCCCAACGGTCATCTTCTCAAACGCCTATAAATAGAAGTTCTGATGAGAAGCTGAATACAACACTCTGCACAAACATACAGAAACGCTGTCAAATTCAAAAGCTCTCAAACTTCATCTTCAACCTCACTTCATTACTGTTGTAATATCTTAGTGAGATTAAGCTTAAACTTTAAGAGAAAAATCAAAGTTGTGATTATAGCTTTTAAGAAGCATTGTATAACTCTTGTAAGAATTTGTTTACATTCATTTGTAAAGAACTAGAGGAGATCAAGTTGTGATCGGATTCTCTAGAAAGTCTTTGAGGATATCTAAGCACTATGTTCCTAGAGTGATCAGGTTGTGATCAGAATACTCTAAAAGACTTAGAGGGTATCTAAGTGGAAAACCATTGTAATCTTGTGTGATTAGTGGATTAAATCCTCAGGTGAGGTAAATCACTCTAAGGGGGTGGACTGGAGTAGTTTCGTTAACAACGAACCAGGATAAAAATATTGTGTTCATTGTTTTTATCTTAAGAGTTTTTAAAGTCACACTTATTCAAACCCCCCTTTCTAAGTGTTTTTCTATCCTTCAACAGAGACATTGGGTCCCCTTTCCAAATGCCATGTTGTGGTAAAAAAAATTCACTTCTAGCTCCATTCCAATTAACATTCGTTTCCATACTAGATATTGCATGCATGATAACATTTATCATGGCATCAGGAAAATTAATCTCTCTCAAGATTTGCCAAATAAACTCCCGACTGATTTTGTGATCTTGGAAAGATCAAATTTGATGGCAAAGTAACCTTTCTTCCCTCTCTTCTTATTCATGATGTGCATCACTTCCTTAGCTATAAAAACAATCTCATGTATTGATCTACCTAGCTCCATTCCAATTAACATTCGTTTCCATACTAGATATTGCATGCATGATAACATTTATCATGGCATCAGGAAAATTAATCTCTCTCAAGATTTGCCAAATAAACTCCCGACTGATTTTGTGATCTTGGAAAGATCAAATTTGATGGCAAAGTAACCTTTCTTCCCTCTCTTCTTATTCATGATGTGCATCACTTCCTTAGCTATAAAAACAATCTCATGTATTGATCTACCTAGCACAAAGCCAATTTATTACGAGGACACCAACTTAGGAATGCAACTCTTCAATCTCTCTACTATAACCTTACTTATCACTTTGTATATAGTATTACACAATGATATGAGACATAATTGAGCAATAAATTTGGGTCGATCAACTTTAGGGATCAAGTAGATTTCCGTTTGTTTAACCTCTGCAATTTCTCTAGTATTCGTCCAAACTTTTTTAAACAAAATTACACAATTTCCTCCCTACAACTTCCCAAGAATTTTGATAAAAACCTGCAGGAAAACCATCAAACCAAGCGCCTCTCACAACTTCATAGTAAAAGTTGCACTCTTGATTTCATCATCATTGGTTGTTCATTCAACCTCGGGATATCCGTCCTATCAAGACTAGCTAGGGAAAGTAATATTAGTTTGCTATAAGTTTTAGTTTAGTTTTAGCTTGTTAAGAAAATGTTGATCTTGAGTTAGGCTTATTAAGCTCATTTATAATTTATTATTTTTTCACTTATAACTATGTCTTAAAAATTATTCTTTCAATTCAGTATCTAATAAAAATATTAATATGATACATTAATGCACAAATAAAAATTTATGCTTTACATGTGTGTTAAGTGAAATTAAGAATAAAAACTAAGCAATTATACTTTTTTTATAAGAAACAATTATACTTTCTTTACATATATACTTAATTTTATATGATATAAACATAAATGGGAGTAGTTAATATAGAGTTTATAGAACTTAATTTTAATTCACTTAAATACCTACATATAAACTCTATTAATTAATTCAATAAATAATATTTTTTTAACAGTCCAAGCAATTATTTTTTAAAAAACATTAAAGACTCTTTGGTTGAAGTAGGGGAGAGAAATTTTATTTTAGGCTTAAATGCAGTTTGGTCCCTATAGGTTAGCGAGTTTTTGATTTTCGTCCCAGTAAGTTATTTTTTTTGGTTTGAGTCCCTATATCTTACTTTTTTCTTGAGGTTTAGTCCCAAAAGTCAAAATTTGCAGGAAAATTTGCAGGTTTCCTGCGGATTTTCCTGAGGATTTTGATTTTAGGGACTAAAACGAACGCGAAAGTGAAATATAGGGACTGAAACAAAAAAAAAACTTACATGGACAAAAATCAAAAACTCGCTAACTTACAGGGACCAAAAGTGCACTTAAGCCTTTATTTTATTATATTTATCTCCAATGTAAATAATAATATTTGAAGTGATGTCCATTTTGTTAGAACAAGATTTGTTCTGATCAATATTCTTAGTTTTGATGATAACAATGTATATGAATTTTGTATGAGATAATGTGGTACTCTAATCCTATGCAATTTCCATTTCAGGAATCACATAAAGAGTATGCACAAAATCAGCGCAAGAAGCACTGACTCAGAAGGTTTAGCATGCAACATCAGAACATGCTCTGGCAAGACATCAGAAGATGGTCAAGCATAATCAGAACATGGTCTATTGAAGCATCAGAAGAACTTGAGATCAGAAGCAGAAGCATTGAAGTTCTCATGGTATCACGCTAGAAGCACTTCAAGGTTAGAAGACAAGAAGATGCTCTGCACCAAGCTGTTTGACTCTGATGAAATTCAAACGTTGTTCATACAAACATCAGATCAGAAGCAAGTACAGGATAGCAGGCTACGCTGACTGACAAAAGGAACGTTAGAAGCTATTAACGGCAAAGTCAGTAGACGCAGCAAAAGCAAAGCTCGAGGTAGTTGACAAAAGAGTGAAACATTAAATGCAATGCTGTACGGATCACGCAACACATTAAATGCTCCCAACGGTCATCTTCTCAAACGCCTATAAATAGAAGTTCTGATGAGAAGCTGAATACAATACTTTGCGCAAACATACAGAAACACTGTCAAATTCTAAAAGCTCTCAAACTTCATCTTCAACCTCACTTCATTACTGTTGTAATATCTTAGTGAAATTAAGCTTAAACTTTAAGAGAAATATCACAGTTGTGATTATAGCTTTTAAGAAGCTTTGTAATACTCTTGTAAGAATTTGTTTACATTTATTTGTAAAGAACTAGAGGAGATCAAGTTGTGATCGGATTCTCTAGAAAGTCTTAGAGGGTATCTAAGCATTGTGTTCCTAGAGTGATCAGGTTGTGATCAGAATACTCTAGAAGACTTAGAGGTTATCTAAGTGGAAAACCATTGTAATCTTGTGTGATTAGTGGATTAAATCTTCAGGTGAGATAAATCACTCCAAGGGGGTAGATTGGAGTAGTTTAGTTAACAACGAACCAGGATAAAAATAATTGTGCAAGTTGTTTTTATCTTAAGAGTTTTAAAACTACACTTATTCAAACCCCCCCTTTCTAAGTGTTTTTCTATCCTTCACATTTGTTAAAACTTAACCTTAATATTTTATTTGAGAGTTTAGAGAAAAAGAAGGAGAGGGTTTTTAAAAAAAATTGAAGAATTGATGAAAAGAATAGAATAATTTAGGTGGAGAGCGTTTTAGAGGATTTATGTTTATTTAAAAATTAAAAATTTTATGATTTGGAGAAAATAAAAAATTGTATTGAATGAGAGTTTTGGAGGATTTTGACAAATTGTTTAAATATAACTTTTGTTGTTATACCGTTCTAAAAATTTAAAATATGTTAATGATAAGCATTATCTTATCATTCTATACATCATCTTTTTTCCAAAAAATATTAAAGATTTCTTAATATTTCTTTAAATAATTGTTTTTCGAAGCCGTCATTTCTCCTCCTCTCCAAAGTCATAAACAAAGCTTAAAAGAACGATCCCTACTCTCAAATGGACTAAGGGTATTATACTTTAGGGAATTGCTCCTCTCACCTCAAGTGGTGGAGACTCATCCTATAGAAATCCAAAAATGTATTTCTTTAGGGTTAAATGAGTTTTTGGTCCCTATAAATATTGCAGTTTTATTTTCAGTCCTTCCTGGGTTTTGACAACGGTTTTAGCTGGTTTTGGTAATGGTTTTTTTTTGTAAAAACTGTTGCCTAAAAACAGGGAGAGACTAAAAATTAAAACTGCAATATTTATAGAGACCAAAAACATATTTAACCTATTTTTTTTATAAGCAAGCCACACTTTTATTTTAGTAAAAAAAAAGTTAAAAGTATACTTTCTAAATAAATCTGAAAATATACTTCCCAAAAAATTTATTGTCGGTTTATTTTTTGTTTTCATGTTCATGAACATATTCAAGAAGAAATTTTCAAACTTATGCAGTAAGAGAAATTAATGTTACTCTTTTGACACATTTCTTAATTATTACTTTCTTTAGAAAAAATTAATGTTATTTGTTTTTCTAACTTACAATGTTATAAAAATGTTACCCTTTTAATAAATTTCTTCATTGAGAGCCTCAATAAGCACGTTTGAGTACTGTTGAAATTTCTTATAATATGGGCCATATATAAACCTCTTTTGATCGAGGATAAAACATCTAGTGTTAGAAATATTTTTTTATATAAAATGAGAGTGTGACTTCCTTATGCATGCATTTAGTGTATTTAAAGTGCATTTCTGAATTTCAAGAGTAGTTTTGATTTTTTTACTAGGGTGTGAGAGCAAATTTTGGGGTGGAAAGAACAATTCCCTATACTTTAATCTAGCATGTTAAGACTAGTGACAAACCGTCAAATCTATCTAACGTATTTTGTAAGGTCCCCAAGAAATATCTATGTCCCTAGATGACTTAGAAGGTTTAATGATCATAACATCATCTCACTCTAAGAACACATAAAAGTAAAGTCAACGAGAGCTCTGAGAACCAAACCTGCTAAAAAGTTAAGAAATATTGACATCACTCGATGAATTCAATACTATAGTAGTTATACACAAAGAAAGTTCTAGTACCATAGAACCTAGGATGCACCAACCCTAAAAAGGCATAAGGCATATGTTTTGAGTAGTTAGAAGGTGAAGAGTCAGCAGATCACACTTTTAATGATCTTATGCTGCAACACCTCTAAATCATTCAATAAAGCTTCATCAAGATGGAAGCAAGCCACTTGAAGATATTACTATATATAGAAGGCTTATTGGTAGATTAATGTACCAAAATAATACAACACCAAATATAACTCTTTCTACTTAATAGTTGAGTCAATTCTCCAAAGTCCTACTCAACAACACTACAAAATAACTTGCAGAGTCATTAGATATTTGATGCAAAATTTCAGAAGAAGATTGTTATTTCCAAGATCTTCTAAACCAACAATTTTTAAGTTTTTCAAATGTAGATATAGCTGGATGTATGGACTCGAGAAAGTCATCATTATTTTTCGTTGGTTCATCCCTTGTTTCTTAGAAAGCAAAAAAGCAACAAACAATATATAAGTCCTCCTCAGAAGTAGAGTATTCGATGTATATGAGTTGATTCGTCTCTTATACATTTTAAGAGACTTACACATTACATGTTCAAAGCTACATGTCTTGTATTGAGACAATAAGAGTGTATTGCACATGACATTCAATCATATCTTTCATGAAAGAACGAAACATATTGAGATAGATTGTCATCTAGTGAAAAAGAAAGTTCAACAGGATAAATTAAAGCTATTACACATCTCTTCCAATGAGTAACTAAACAGACCTCATTACAAAACCTTTGCACACAACCACGTTCAATGATTTTGTTTTCAAACTTGACACTATGATGCTTAAATTTGAGGGAGAATGTTAAAAGAATGAAAATAATAGAAACATTTAAGTGCTTGAGTGCTTAATAAAGTTGTTTTAAACTTAAAACTAACTTTCCCTTTTTACTAAGATTTTCAAAAGTTAGTTAAGGAACTTTCCCTTTTAAGTAAGTTGTCATTGTCAAGTTTGTTAAGTTTGTTATGTAGAGTTGTATATACCCTGCTATATTGGTTCAAAGCTTTAAGCACAATAATAAAATGGAGTTGAGATCCTCTCCATTTCTTCAAAGAAATGGAGAGTGCAATTACCAATGTTTGCATTGTATAAATATCAAAGTATATAAAATATATGTCATACTTATAAATAATATAAATGTATTATTCTCCAAAACTTTAGTAATGGCAATCTCTATTTCTTTTGAGAAATGGAGAGGATCTCTACTCAATAAAATGATAGCTTCAATCTCGCTATCTCTCTCATTTTGAGTTTTCTTCTTTCATATCTTATGAATTTTTAATACTTTAACAATAGCTATTGACAAATATCATTTTTATGATATATAAGATATTCGAATTGATAGATTTATTTAAATAAAAAAATAAAAAAATATTTTATCTATGTCATGTATTTACATAGCTTGGATGTGTGCATTTGAGCATTTTTTGTATTTTATTTGTTAAAGTATATCTAGAATGGATAAATTTAAAATGTGTAGCAAATAAATACCATGTGAATTCTAAAAATTTAAATATGGATTCCCAAAAATAGATATTCTAATCCAAACATATATCAGTTATTTTTAGAATTTTTAAAAAATTCCAAATGTTTAATTATTATCTTAACAATATATATTTTTTAAAATTACTTAAAAACAAATCTCATCATTATATTTCTTATAATATTAATCCAAAAATACAGTTTGAACTGTAAAATAAAGAAAACTTAAAAGTGGTTCAATAATAACAAAACAACATAGGGAATTTTATTTTGAGAATTTCTTTATTGACCCCTACCTTCTTGGTCATCCGTGGCGAAAACCTCAAAATGCCCCTTTATTTTGGAAATGCATTTTTAAAGTCACCTTTTTATGAGAAAAAAAGGGGATTTCGGAAATGCACTTCCGAAAACATGTTTTTTTTTGTTGAAAAAAACTGATTTCAGAAATGTACATCCGAAATAATATTTTTTTTTCAGAAAATAGGTGAATTCGGAAGTTCATCTCCGAATTCACCCCCCTTTGAAGAATTCGGAAATGTACTTCTGAAATAAAGTCTGATACAAAAAAAAACAAACAACAACGATTCGATTTATTTAAAGGGTGAATACAAAGATCACATTACATAAAATTAAAGGTACATATTGTTAAACATGGGTAGGTGAGAATGAGTCAACATTTTGATAACGTCGGCCCCCGATCTTTGAAGTTTTGCATCCAACTCGATCGGACCCTTCGTCGTTCTTGACTTCAAATAGGGTGAATTGAACGTCTCCCTCGTCGTTAAGCGATGGCGAGCGGTACTCAAGCTTGACAACCTTCCGATTTTTCGGATATTGCAATAGCGTGTTGAGCGACATTATCAATTCCGTGAACAGCGTGTCGCGTGAGAAGCGAAATTGGAACGACATCGGGTAGCCACTGGTGAAGTAAACAAATGCTAGGTGGGGGTAGGTTTGTGTCATTGGTGTTTTGTGGTGTGATGTGGATGAAAAAGATTGTATTGTATTTATAGACTTATTGGAGTAATAATAGCCCAACAAACCTTATCTTGCATTCAGTGGATGTTTCAGAAATGAACTTCCGAAATAATTCCAAAAACAACTATATTTCGGAAATGAACTTCCGAATTTAGCAGAAACAGAGGTGAAAAATCAAATTTTGTGCATTGCATTCTATTTTGAGATAACCATAACAAATACACATAATATTACAAGATAGGAACAACATAAACAATGACAACATTAAAGATACTTATATTATATATGTATTGAATCAGTTTTATTTTACATGCTAAACGACAATACATACAAAAAATGACACGCACCGGTCATTACAAAAAAAACGGTCCGGTTAAAACTAAAATTCGCCAAACCAATCGGTGGCGCTTAGATCTAAAATCGGTATGTTCTTCGACCGCTCTCTATTTTCCTCACGCTCTTGCTTCATCATTTCTTGAAACTCCGCCATTCTTTCAACGAAAGGATCCGGCCAAATCTCTGCCTCATTTGTATGATGTGCCGTCCACTAACAAGAAGTAGCCGGTACAGAACACCCAGATTTCAAAAAATTTGCACAAAGTGGCGCGATCTTAAATACCCGATACATATGATGCGGCTCGACGCGTCCAAAGGCGGACGACTATGAAGTGGAAAGAATGTCTCACATAATCCAAATCTCGTCAAATCGACACACACCCGATCGTATGCACTTGCTATGAGATGACCCATATCGGGGAATGACATCCACTTCGAAACCGGGGCGATACCGCTTAGTGATGGAACAAGTGAATCATGAAGTTTCTCAAAGTTTTCTTGATTTTTCATAGAGTCGGGCGTAGATGCTATGCGAAGTCAACTCCGAAATAAGTGTCCAACGAATAAGAGTGTGATTTTCTTCTCCTTTTCCGAGCAAACCCGCAACTGCCCGATATCCACAATTGCCGTCGGTGCCAACATCAACTATGTTATCAATATATTTGTGCATAAAAATTGGCATCTCATCAATGTAGATCATCAGATATTTTTTTATCGGAGGTGTGCGAGGCGCCTTCAAAATACGCGCTCCTTTGTTAGCACTACACTTGGACTTTGGTGTTGGTGAATCCGGGATCAATGCATCAACATGTTCAAAGTAGGAAGGAGATCGTTTGGTTGATGTGTCTTCTTGGGTATTTGTCATACCCCCAAATTTTCCCATCTCATTTTACTTCCCAAGCTCATACCAAGACTCAAGACTCAAAGACACATTCTCCTAAACAATGGCTCAATAAACTAAGGTTTTGATTTCTCTAAAGAAAATCAATGAATCAAGGTCTCCAATGGATTTCATATGGCTTATGATGTTTAAAACTATCTCCATGACAAAAAGCAGGTTTCAATTCCAAGGACTGACCACTCAATTGCTCAAAAAGTCAACAGTCGACTAGTTTGACCTAAAAGTCAATTGTGGTCAAAGTACAGTCAAAACTCCTAATTTTTTGTCAACAACCTTATTTTGAAGTATCATTCATCATTTAATCAAGTATTGATCATGATTCATCAAGAAAAGATCAAAAATCAACAAATTCAAAAAGTTTCTAAATTAGGGTTTCATTAGAGAAAGTCAACTGAACTTTGACCAGCCATAACTTTCAAATGGAACATAAAAAATTTCCCATCCAAAGCTCACTTTCATTTTGAAGGAAATTGAATTCTATACAATTTTGTCTCTCACAAGCCAAGGCTAAAAATGCTTCATTTGAGAGATATGGATCAAAAGATTATAGGTCCTTTTTGAAAGTCAACCAAAAGCAGTTTTTTGTCAAAGCCAATATCATCAAGATAAAATCCTCAAATGGAAAAAAGCTTCTAGAGTGGCTTGTAGAGGACATCTTGAGGTTTCCAAAAAGTCCTAGAAATCCTCCATACCTTAAAAATTGAGAGAGATTTGCCTTGTCAAAGTTGGACAATTTTAAAAGGAAAAATGTGAAATAAAAGGCTTCAAAATGGATTTTTTGCAAAGAGGCCCATGAATTTAAGATCAAATCTTGCAAAACAAGTTATCTAGAAGCTCCAATATGAAAGCCACGAAAATATGATGGATATTTGATTTTATTTGGATTTTTATTCATTAAAATCATGGATTTAATCAATATTTGGAGAAAAAAATTGAAAAGATTTGATTTTCTTTTAACTTCAATCATAATCAATCATGTAAATATCCAATATTCACTATCAAATTCGTGCAAGGGCTAATTGTTTGGAAAAGATTGGATTTGACTCAAGAATAGAAACTTTAAAAATCATATTTTCAATCAACTTTCAATTCAAGATTCAAAAGGATTTTGTCCAACTTTTGTTACCCTAATCCTCTTCATATAAGTATGCAAGCATTACAGATCACGAGCACAAGAATTCCCTGCCTCAAAATCCCTAAATTCGAGTCCTAAAAATACAAGAAAACTCAAAGATCGAATTCAAAGTTGGAGACCATTACAGGAAGCTTTATTGATCCTAACACGTTCCTAAAGGTTCTCTGAAGCTATCCAAATCATTCCCAGGCTCTAACACATCAAGAACACGTCACTGTAAGTCACTATTTGCTGGTTTAAACTTTGACTCGAATTCAATCATTGATGCATTCTAAACAAAATTTAAAGGCATACTTATGTTTGTCATGATGCTATTAACGTTTCTGGAGCTTTAATTTGATTTCTGGGCACGATTGCTATGATTCACCATGAATGAATTGTTAGGTTTCAGATTAGGGTTTTCTTCATTAGGTAAAATCAGACCTAAGTACAGGTACCAATGGATATGTGAGGGTTAGACGATCATGATTAAGTGGTCGCGAAATATTTTTGTGGTGTTCTTGTTGTATTCGTAAATGGCAGGTTGTAGCCATGGAGAGAAGGAGCCGTGGGTAGAAGTCAGGTCTAAACTGACGGTTGGAGGAAGAAGATGACTTCGTGTCATCACCCTATTGGTCCAAAAGCGCGTGTCCCATATTTGAAGCACCAAAGGATCCCGCGCGTTATGATCCACGCCAATACCATGCACCTTCGCATCATAGTCATCTGATCTCATTAATTTCCAATCCAACGCCTCCAGACGTGCAGACGCATCATGGACCCTCACCAGCTTGCAGCACTGAATCAAAAGCTAAGAATTTTTTTATTTTTTTTATTTTCAATTACATGAATCTTTTATTTTATTTTATTTATTTTCCTTCTTTTATTTTTATTATAATTTTTTTTACTCATTATTTTTTATCTTAATAAATTTTATCATAATAAAATTATAATTATTTATTTTATCGAAAGTTCGATTTTTTTATGTTATTAATAATTATTTCTTCTTTATTTTTAATTCTTTTTTTAATTATTTTTCTTTAAATGCTTTTAATCGATTAAATAATTAGGATTTAATCCCCTAATTATTTAATTGACATATTAAACCGAGCTTTCGACTTTTATTATTCAAATTATTTTTACTGGTTTCTAACCCTGATTTATCCCGATGGATCAGGGTTGTAGATCAGTCGATGCACTAAAATTTCTCTTCTTTGTGTCTGACTTTTCAGGATTAATCAAGATCCTTCAGCCATGCGCCATATCAGATCGAAAGCTAAGTTTCTGATTTTCTATTTAATTTAATATCATTTTATTTTGGCCTTTTGATTAAAGGGTTATTACCATTTTACCCCCTGCCATATAGGTCATTTCTGGTTTACCTTCCTGTAATTTTTTTTTTTTTGAAAAACAACCTTGCCATTTCAAAATATTAACTTTTTAGCCCCTAAAGTCAAAATCCGCAGGAAAATCTTTTTTTTCGGATTTTCCTACGGATTTTGACTTTAGGGACTAAAATGTTAGTATTTTGACATGGCAAGGTTGTTTTTCAAAAAAAAAAATATTACAGGGGGCAAAATCAGAAATGACCTATATGGCAGGGGGTAAAATGGTATTAACCCTTGATTAAAATAGGGTTAGCATCAATTGTTAAATGAATTACTCCTACACTCACCCCTTTTATTTTTTCCACATTGATTTTCAGGGTTAACCAACCGATCAAAGCTCAAACCTTCGGTAACCCTAAACTCGTTCTTATTTAATTTCTCCGATATTATTACTTGTGTTAAACCTATTATTTTATTGGGTTATCTTACTGCTTTTTCCCCTTCCCCGTGGCTGATATTTTGTAACTGCTCCTAGCTTGTATTGTTTGGCCTTGAAGGCACTTAAACTGCCATGCTTTACATTATAATTGCGTGGTTAGTAATTTAGGGCGTGAAAACCTCGAACTGAATCTAGAATAATTAATTACAAGATAATTATTTGAATTGAATCACGTGATTGTGCACCCACACACCTTTTATGGTAACCCCTCTTGTTGCCTGTTGCTTGTTGCCTTGTTGCCTCTTCATTAAAGAATAGTCAAGTCCCTCGGATTCCGAGGATGCCTCAGCAAATGTTGCCCTCAGTTCATTCTTATCATAAAAGGTCATAAGTCCCTTCGATGATGCCTTCGGTTATATGATCTCGTCCCTCGATGTTGCCTACAATATGATGTGATAGTCCCTTTCGATTGCTGAGGTGTCCTCTTTGGTTGCCTAACAAATGACTATTCTTATCCTTCCCTTAGACTACATGCCCTCTTTATGGCAGGGACAATCTTATGGCGAACGATAACTACGATGACCCTTCAACCTCCAAATAAAAGGACTTCCTACCCTCCTATGGTATGGATAGCCCTGAAAGGCTAAAAGAATTTTTATAATTTTAAGGTAATTACCTCCTAATTGCTTGCTCTGGTTTAAATTCTTTTTACCCTTTTTCTATCAAAAACCTTCAAAAAGGCTACGCTTATTTACAAGCTAAGGTCTTATTTCATTTCTAAATCTTTTCAAACAATTCAAACAAACAAAGTGAGCGCAATTAAGAGCCCATGGAAAACCATGGATGCAAAGGGTGCCTTACACCTTCCCTTTGTATAAATTACCCCCCGAACTCAAAATTTCTTTTAAAAGGTTTTTCCTGTTCTTTTAGCCTTTCTTTAAATTGGATAAAATAAAAGTCGGTGGCGACTCTTGCTTACCGCGACATTTCTAAAAAGTCAGTTCACCGTATTACAGTATTTTTCGGTTTTTTCGGCGCACCTTTCGTTTTAACCGGTTGAGATGGCGGTAATGCGGTCGATGTCAGGAAGACGGTATCGACCGCATTTATCAAAGCATTGTCTCGGTCGGTAATAACGACACTTGGCATATTCTTTTGATCAACCAACAAAAACTTGCATATTCTCAAAGCCCATATAAAGTTATCTTCTTTTTCACATTCCAAAAAAGCAAATCCAACCGAAAATGTCTTGTCCGTCGAGGTCACACCGACAATCTCTAGAAGCGGAAGCCTATACTTGTTGGTCTTGTACGTCGAATCCATCACAAGAACGGTTGGAAATATGTTGAAAAATTTGATACTTTCGGGATGAGTCCAAAAAATGTCACGCACCGTAACTTTGTCCTCGCACGTTCGGAAGCTTGACACGTATTGGTTATCGCCTAATAGTTTCAAAAGTTGTTGCATTTCCGACCTCGGGCCCATTTTCAAGACTTTAAGATTGTGTCGTTCATTGTATACTTGCTTGATATTTGAAACGCTATCCGGTTTTTTTTCGCTTCAAATCGGCAAGTATATCGATAAATCCGAAATAACATTCTTCTCTTCGTGAGACAACCGACACGCCGTTGGATGCTCGTGTAGCTTGGCATCCAAGGCATGATTATGAATTCCATAAATGACGCTTAAATGCCACAAATCATCAATCCTCCGAGTCACGCGCAACTTAAACGGACACCCACACTTTCTCGATCCCGTGTCTTCGTGTTTTAACACCCGGTTTGTTGGTACATACCTCCCACCCTCTCGCAATTCAAAACGACAAAAGCTTTCTGTCTACTATTTCCATTGTCGGACCTTAATATAACAATGCCAAATCCAAGTTTACTAGCTTCACTACGAACTCAATCAAACAATTGTTCACGACAAGCGATGCTCCTATAATTTGTAAATTGTTGTCGTACATCCTTCGCATCGATCATGGATTTAACATCGTTAACCGGATCGTTATTAACGTTGACATCTTCCGGAACTACTACGTCATCGATGACAATGTTGTCCGGATGCACCATACCTAACATATGCAAAAATTAGCAAAAATGGTCAAAACTGTTTTTTTTTTTAATTCTGCCAGACATTGTTTCGGAAGTACATTTCCGAAATTTGTTAGGTGACTTATTTCGGAAATGAACTTCTGAACTGACGGAGTTTCATCACAGAAATCAGCAACAATGTAGTGAAATTGGGGATGAAATGAGAGATGTTTACCTCAAATTGTAGCTTTCTATGCTCCCTTTAACGTGATCAACGATTTGAAACTTGATTTTGAGACGAAAAATGGATTGATATTGATGGAAATTTTGGAGAGGGTTTGAGTTTGTTTTGGAGAAAAATGATGAAATAGTGAAGGAGGGAAAATGGTATATGAACACATTATTTCGGAAATGTACTTCCGAAATAATACCTGACTGTTAAAACCAACGTATTTTTTGAAATTTCATGCATTTCAGAAATGCATCTCTGAAAACACCAATTTTTTAGGGTTTTCAGAGATGTATTTCCGAAGTCTGAAAAAATCTATAAAAAAATATTTCGAAAATACATCTCCTAAACAGGGGCAAGTTGAAAATTTCGCTGAATCACCTATAAAGAAATTCTCTTTATTTTATATTATATGAACACCGAGAAGAAGATAATGAATCAAATGAGAAAAAAAAGTCTCAATAAAAAAATAAAGAAGAAATTATGTTGTGTGTCTATGTTGAGTATGAGGCATGTGGGGTAGGTGTGGCCAGCTGTTTCCAACTATGCATGGATTGAGGAAAAGATGTAAAGTGAAAGAGTATCTCTCACCAACTCAGTCACTATGCAGCCAACCAATTACAGCACACACCTACTCTTTATGATCTTTCTTTACATACAGCCTGCAAATTGTAAAGATGCATACGTCATGCTAACCATTTTTGTTAGTACACTAGTTAATAAAAAAAGAAGCAGCATAGGACGTTTCAATACTTTTTACCTTATTGAAAGTTTTATTATTGGTGTATTTATGATATTATCTAAATATTATTGGAGTATATAGTAATTTTAACATTATATAACCTCGTTTGAGTCTATAAGTTGATTTCATGTAGACAAAACCAATATAACTAAACTCTAAGTTTGATCATAGTCTTGCTTTGGGACTTCTTAGTTACCGATGTATTATTTTTAGTTTACTAGTTTATCTCAAGGTGCCTTTAATTACTAGCTTACCACGACACGCGGTTAAGAAAACACTACAAGAAAATGTAAGATTAGCTACCATATTTTTACTACCAATTTATTTTATCGCTAATCTCAATTTAAAAAATAGTGTCTTACCCAAACTAATAACATACTGCTTTTTTTCTCACAACTTATAATTTTATATTAATAATTACATTTTCTTTATATTCACAATATTCTGAGCGAGCCATTGTTCATCGTATCTCACCATTTTCGCTCAACTTCGTTCTCCGTTCCCGATCATCACATTCTCCGTCTGCAATCGACCTCATCCTCTTGCGTCTCCGATTGCATCGTTCTCATCCGTCTCCGATCGCATCGTTCTCCTCTATCTCCGATCGCATCGTTCTCCTCCATCTCTGATCGATCAATTCTTGCTCATTCTCCGATTAAACGCATTGGTCATAGTCTCCAATTGATCTCCCATCCTCTCTTCATGTTAGATGGATAAATATTCTCCTCTCTCTCTCCCACTCACTCTTCGAATTCCTGAGAAATTTCTGATCTCGAGCCCCAAATCCAAACCCTAGTACAGAGTTTTCATCTTCTTCCAGTTTAGTTAATGGTTCCAAACCTAGTTTTTAGTCGATTTAATCATGATTCACATCTTTTGTTTCTCTTATACTTTAATTTCTGATCTCAATTTTAGTTTCTCTTTTCTTGTTTCATTTTCTCATGAATTTAGGAAACTTAGCTGAATTAGGTTGTTGCATTTATCTAATTCGGTTCAATTTCCTATTCTAGAGTAATTAATTACTTCGATCTTATTACTACACTGGGTTTTGATCTTTATCTTTCATATTCTCATATCTAATGTATTTGTGTTTTGTGTTTTCATAGGACAAAATGCTGCTTATAATTCACAATATGAATAAGGAGAAGTAGGATTCTGGTCTACAATATAGATGATGATATTAGTAGGTTTTAGTTTAATTAAGTTCTTATTCTCATTGTGAATTGATATTGCTTTTGTATCAAACTTATACTAGATTTCAGTGATAACAAGAGTTTGTAAGTTGCTAAATTAGTATGAACAAATTTATAAGATAGGAACCGATTCTTCTTAGAATATATATAATAAAGTCTCATGAAATCTTTCATTTATGTAATGTCATTGAATTTCATATACATTTGACATTTTTCTTGGTTATGTTTTTCTTTTGTTTTTTTATTTGCTGGAAGTTGTTGAATTGGTTAAGGCTGATGTTGACTACATATGCATCCTTCTTAGGTTGAATTTTAAGGTCAATGTCGTTGGAATGGGGAGAAAGCGGTCATAGAAAACTATAATGGATCTGCTTAAGTCGAGAAGGCCTCTGAGTGCTTTCTTTTTTTTCATGTATGCTTCGTTGCTGAACATTTTTCAAATTTGCTGTGAATGTGGATTAGTTCTTGATTGTAGCTGTTTTTTAAATGTTTGCAGGTCTGAGTTTAGAGTGAAGTACTCGCATTCAAATAGAATCAATGGCATATCTGCGGTGAGTTGTTTGATCTAGTTTTACTTTTTATCTCTTATGATTTTTTTTGAAATTTTGAAACGGTTTCGAGGTCTTTTAAGTGAGTTGCAGTGAATTTCAATTAGGTTAGGAAAGCTGGTACTAAGGAGTGGAAAGAGATGTTCTATGCTGTGAGTGATTTGATTCTGTTTAATAGAAGAAAGTTTCAAAATGTTAATTTGTGTTTGATTTTAATATCATTTTGTTTATGTGTGTTTTTCTAGAGAAGGTTCCTTACTTTGCTAAGGTGGGAAAGATGAAAGAAGAGTATGAGAAGATTAAACATGCCTATAATTCTAATGCAGAAAAAAGAAGAAAGATGACTATGGGAAAATTATACGAGCCTACAATGTTAGATTGGTAATTACTTTGATTTTATCTTTTTATTACAAGTCAAAACAAATGATGTCGTTACAAGTCAAAGTCTATGTCAATCATGAGGAGGAAGATGATATAAGATGCATCTTGTTGATGCTATATTTAGAGTGGCTAAGGATCAAATCACCTATTGTTTGAATGGGTTGCCATCATTGTATTAGGCTAATGGTTGTGGAGATAGAAAGGGATCTGTTTTAAGGTGTAGTGTAACATAGCTTTTTTCTTTTTTATGCTCATGTCGGCCTTCTACAACATCAATCTTCATTTTCGTACTTGATCTAAGGTTTTAATAGTGTGTTACACTTTCAACAACTTTTTATATGCGTTTTAGGGACCCTGTTTCAGAAGTAATAGTGTGTATAACAACTTTTTATCACAAGTGAAGTAAAGTTGATGAAGGTGCATTCTATTTTCATCGCAATTGTGTTGTTATTTATCGAATTAAGAAATTTGGGGATGGGTTCAGTAATCATTAGTGGTCGTTCTTCTCTTGATATTGTAGATGAGGAGACATGGTGGCTTTATGTTTTAGATTTACGGTCTACCTTTAGACTAGTTCCTCTCAGTGGTTACCGTTAATGTAAAGCCTTAATTACTCTGGCCCTGTTGATTTTCTCTCAGTTAAGTGCTCACACAGTTTTGGTCCTCCTCTTTTTTGCTTTATTTTAGTTCTCTTATTTTTAAAACAAATGTGTTTCATTCATCTTAGTTCATCCAATTGGTTAGTTTAGCTTCTTAGCCCCGTGATATGATATTTCATCCAATTGGTTAGTTCAACTTAGTCTATGATATATAGTTTATGGAAGCATAGTAACACGACATAGAGTGCATGGAGGTGTGTACCCTATTGATATGACATTTCTCCAAAGCTAACAATGCTTGTTTGTATTTTAATTTGATTTAATCCTATATACATTGACAGATTATTTCTGTTTAACAATAAATTTCAACTTGCATAGATTTTACTAATAATATGAATTTCTTGCTTAAATCTGTCAGAACTCGGAAGTTGAATGTCATAATAGTAAACAATGTTGAAATTGGTGGAAATACATGCATTGACATGGGAAGGTTAGTTATTTTAGGACTTATTCTTTTCTATTTAGTTTCGTGATGTGTCAAAAATGGTGTTATAGTTTGATTTTCACTTGAAATAATGTTAGCTCTAATATTTATTTTATTCACTCTTTAGCTATGCAGTTGGAGAGGTACAATTACTAGGGAGGTTAACATTTAATACTTAATAATTTTCTTAATACTTATTTTATTCACTCTTTAGCTCCATAATTGATAAAAAAAATTGATATATGATTACAGTTTTATTGGAGCTATTTTGATCATAATAGGACTTTACTCAGTTCTATATGACAATAGCGAAAATATTGCAGGAAGAAAAAACTGACAGTTCTCTTGAGTATCTTATTATAGCCAGCGATGGGCTACGGGACGTCGTCATAAATGAGGTTTGCAACAATAATCATTTCCTTCCTTTTCACTTCTCTAATAACTTTCTTAAATTCCAATGAAGTAAGTCCTGCTGACTAGAGTTGGATTGTTTTAAGTTTTAATAATGTCATGCTAAAAAGTTTCGCTTTTCCAACAACTTATAATTTTTTTTAAGTATTCTTCAGGAAGCCGTTGCTATGATTAAACCACTTGAGGATGTTGAGGAGGAAGCAAAGAGGCTGATGCAAGAAGCATATCAGGGAGGTAGCGCTGACAACATTACTTGTGTTGTCGTTTGTTTCTTGATGAATCAAGTCGGTTCTTCTCTACTAGCTCCGTGTAATAATCCGTCCTAAGATAGAGGATTTGTGCATTGGTCAAGTGGTGGATATCCAAAGATGTGAAGCTTAGGAAAAAATCAGGTTATATCCGGAATTAGCAAATTCAAACTTGTTATTGTTCTGCTAAATAGAGTTGTTCTCATTGTATCACTTACATGAGTTATAGCTAGGGAAAATGTTATGTGTAGGGAGATTAACCAGACATAAAACTACTACTGCATGTAAACATGATTCTGTGTTGCCTATTTGATGTTTCTACAGTTAGTTATTTTAGTCCCATGAAATATGTATATGTGAATTATGGCTTGTATCTGACTAATTATGAGAAACATGTATTGATGCATTTGTTTACTTGCAAATTGCAAAAGTAAACAAAAAATTTAATTTGATTGATACGATTATAATGTTTTTTGTGATTTTTTTAATTAGGCCTATTTAATTTTGATTAAAATTAATAATTAAAAAAAATTAAGCCTAACAAATTTTGATTAAAAGTTATTACAAAAGTTTGCTATAAATTAGCTTGAGATTTACTGTGAAATTTTGGCGGCAATACTGTAGCTGTATAGTTGCGGAAAAATAACTCAAAACAGACATTTTGCTAGAACTTGGTTGTGGTTTAGCTAGATATTTTAATATATTAGTTTGAGTTTTGCTAGGAAATTTTGGCCAAGATAATTAGCCACTCAATCTATGCTACGGCATATATTGTAGCTAATCCCCAACAAATCTCCAACTAACTCTGTTTGATAGAGATTAGCTACAAATTAGCTATTGTTTCTGTCGTAGCAAATCACACATTTTCTTGTAGTGAAAATTAATGCATAAAGAAAAAGAACAACACAAAAAAAATATATATTATTTTTAAAACATGGTTATTAAAAAAAAATTCTAATTAAGAATATTTTTTTTAATAACCAAGTTTTAAAAAATATATACATTACTAACCCATATTTCTAGAAAATTACCCCAATAACTATGTTTGGAGGGTTTTCACACGTAGGCGCCATTCCATATAACGTCTCCTATTTTTTTTCATATTTTTTCAGTTTTCTGCGAATTTACCTGCGGATTTAGTGTTACCTGCGGATTTACCTGCAGAATATTTTACTATTTCGTCTGCATGTAAATCCGCAGGTAAATTCGCAGGTAAATTTTTTTAATAACCAAGTTTTATTAACCAAGTGTTAAAAGTATATCTAGAATAGATAAATTTTCTTTACTTGGAAAATTTTCCTTAATTGGAAAAGAAAACACGGTGTCAAATAAAAACAAAAAAATAATACTATCTCAAAATTATTACAATATATATAAAATAAATCACAAGATTTCAATAAACTCACACATTATAAAATAAATATTTACCTAACACTATTAAAATCTAACACAAGAGTATAAGAAAAAAAAATACAAAATTGAAATATTTTTGATTGATGTATTTTGTAAAGAAGAATTTGAATTTATTATATAGTTTTGGACACTTTCTTCCTTTACATAACTAAACGATGCGAGATTTCTTTAACAAGTATATTTTAATTAACGCCGGCAATCTTCACTTTGATTTGAAATAATACATTAGTTTTCATTGTCTTCATTGATAATAATAGTTCAAAAGAATTATCTTACATGATCATCAAGAGTATAGTAAGTTAAAATTACATCACTTCAAGAATTTTAACATATTGTATTCACTGAAAATCATAATTCTAAAACTATCATACTCCAACAAAAGAAGACTATACTTCGGTGGAAGGTAATCTATTCAATAATTTTCACATGTCAAAAGACAGGTTGAAAACACATGGTCAAACTTTTTGGTTGGCAAAAAGTTCTCCAACCACTAACAAAATCTCACATCACACCTTGCATTATTGCCTATGTGTTAATCCGCTAGCAATAATTTGTTCTTTTCCATAACAATGAAAATTTCATGAGGAAACATTTTTCAATTTTTAGAAAAAATCATTATCTCCCATAACGAGGGAGACATTGCTAGCATTTGAGTTAGAGCACTTCTCTAACACTGCCCTATCATGACACTTATACTTTACTTGCCTAATCTTTTCACATTTTCAATATCTCATACCAATTTTATTTTTTTCTTCACATAAGGTCTTCCTCTATCAAACAACACTGATTTTGATGAACTATTATACTCACCATTCAATCTTCTTTATTTATAAATGATTTTACCACCAACTTTTTTAAAACTCAAAGTTTTCTTCCCATATATTTAAACAGGTTTAATATGCTCGTAATAAGAAGTAAGAGACCATATGAGTGTCAAAACTTTAATTTTATCATCAATCTTAACTCCAATAGTTTCTAATTCATTAACAACGTCATTTAGAATATTTAGATGATCATATGCTTTTGTATTTTCATCCATATGCAAGCTATGAAACTACTTCTACTACAACCAATTGAAAATACCCTTTTTCTTGATATAGGCTTTCAAGTTTCCCCAACACTCTTTGGCTGACGAAGTACCAAGAAAATTTGTAAGAATATTCTTATCCAAAGACATGCAAATTATACTCGAAGCTCTCATATCTTTTTCTTCTTAATTCTTATTATCCATGTCGGAAATATGTCTTTTCAACACCTTGTGTAATTTTAACTGTATCAAAATATATTAGATTTGAATTTTTCACAAGTCAAAATTGATAATTTCGTCAAATTTCTCTAAATCTATCCTTACTGCACTTTAAAAACTTTACATTGTAGGTAAAATCTTTCTTGCAACAGATAATTTTTCCTATACAACAAAGAGCATACAATTTCTTTTCTGATGAGGAAGATCAGACAAAATTGCAATCATAAATCATACTAAAAAAATTATACACCACAAAGGTTCCAACACACTTACAACATATAGACTACTATCCACTACACAAAGGTTCCAATACACTCACAGTCTTTAAAGAAAATATTTAACTATCTCTCACAACACTCTAACACAAAAGTATAATACAAAAATAAGAATAAACTAGACTAAAACCCGCGCGATGCGCAGTTGTAAATTAATTAATTTTTTTCTTATTGAATTTTAAATATGTTAAAAATTAATTTTGCCAAAATGAATACTAAATGTATATTACAATAATGTGAATACTAAATCAACACTTTGATTACAACCACTTAAACAATCGTTTAAGTCTTCTCAAGAACCACCACACACTGGTGTTCTCAAGGTAACTTTTAAGTAATTACAACTTTGATGTGTCTAAGAGTTTGCTTCTAATAAGCTATATCACAACTGTGATTTTTACACAATTTTCTAGCCCAAAAAAAAAAAGATATGACTAATAGAAAATGATAGAGCTCTTGTGAATTCGTGTGTGCGTGAGTGTTGTTACTGAATTCTTTAATAATGTCTCCTCTATATAGAGTAAGTTTTTTGATCCGTTGAGAGACAAGTTTTCTTGTTTTGGAAGGATGATAAATTGAATTAAAGCTTTTTCTAAAAATAGAGATCTTGTCCATTAAATTTAATTTCCAGCTGTTACAATGATGATCGTGATTTGATTATTGTAACGTTATTCCGATCTTCTGATGTTCAGAATATTAGGTGAAGCTTTGGTGCTTGAAGCGTTCAGAGTTTGAGACTTGCTTGTTCGTCTTCCGAACTTCTTGTTCTTGTAGACTTCCTTTAATATCTTAGAACATATTATTCTTGTAAGTCTCTCTTAATACAACCTTCTGCTTCTGAGAAATAACTGTTCAGAGCATCTTGTTCTTATAAGCTTCTCTCAATGCAGTCTTCTGCTTCTGAGAAATCACTGTTACCTACTTCCGAACTTCTGCAAGATAAAACATAGGATTAGAGTGCATATTTGTTCTTATCTAAATTTATGTGTTTGTTATCATCAAAACTCTTTCGAAGATGTAGAACCAAACTATGTTCTAACAATATCCCCCTTTTTGATGATGACAAAAACTCATATATTTTGAAACCAAAATTAAGAACAATATAGAATTGAAAAACTCCCCTTGAGTAAAATACTCAGATATTGTAAATTACTCCCCTGTATGATTCTTTATTAGGAAATTCTGATATGTTGGTTTCCCTTTCACTGATTTCTTCAGAATTCCTGCCGAATTTTATGTAAAAGTTCTGAAGAAGCTTTTAAGAACTCCTTCAATCAAGTTTAAAATATTCCTGTTCTTTCAAATAAACATATATATTATATAGAAATGTCTGAGACTAGTCTCGGTGAGTTGTTATCAATTCAAAATAATTTTACGTTTCTCCCCCTTTTTGTCATTAATAAAAAAGAACATAAAAGCATAGATAAAAAGAAAAACACCTTAGTAACAAAAGAGGTCATTCATTATTAGGATAAAGTAGTCATGGCAAAATAAAAACAAACAAACAAACAAAACAACACAAAAGAATATAAACTAAGATGGAGGACTAGGTGGAAGTCTTGTGAACAAAGCTGACACAAGATATTTAATCTCTTTACTTGATTCTTCTTGCTTTCTCAACAGGCCTTTAATCTCCTTATTTGTCTCATCATGCTTGTCCAACTTTTCCCTGACAGCTTCATTCTCTTTCTTCAATTCATCCATAGTTTTAATAACTAGAGAGGATGAAGTGATGTCAATAGAAGAAGGGGGAGGCTTAGACACAACAGTATTTGCTTCTTTCTGAGAAGAAGTTTCAACAGACTTGCCGTTGTCTTCAAACACAACCATAGATTGAGGATCAGGAGATTTTTCTTTGTCTGCTGTTTCCTGTGGCTCCGCCCAAGGTTGGTTATCCAGATGAAGAACAAGTTTCCTTTCCCAGAGACTCATAACTTGATCCTTGAAAGCCTTCAAATGGTCACAGAAATTTTGTTGGAAAATGTCATAACTCAGTTCCATCATCTTTAGAGATTCAACATTGAACCATTTTCTGAACTCGGCCTAGAGGAAATTAGAGGCAGCTGGATTCAGATTATCCATGCAAGCTTGCTTCAGAGAGTTAATCCATCCTTGTATTTCAGTCTAAAAAATCATCATGGATTTACCAACATCTGATTTGGAAGGTTTTGGTTTTGGTTTGGGAGTTGCTATTTTCTGAGATGATGAAACAAGTTTGTCCCATGCTTCTAGGTCAATGATGGTTTTTAGGTGATCTTCTGAGGGTTTTAAAGGGGATGGAGTGTCAAGAATGATGACGGGAGATTTGGGTGGAGTTGATTCATAGGAAGAGGGAATATCTGGGATAGTGATGGGTTTAGAAGGTTTTAGGAGAATATGCAGAGGTTGGACGGTATTGAGAGGAAGGTCAATACCAGGGACATGAGTTGGGGTCAGATATTTGTTCAAAGAAGTTATTTGGATTTTCTGTTTGGGGAGCATCAAGAGATGGTTCAAAATGTTCAATATCATGTAGAACTTCAGCAAGTTCTGGTTGATTGGAGGGTGTATTTTTTAGGGGATTTGTTGGCAAGGAGGTATCAATTTCTATATCGAAATCATTAATTGTTTGAGGTGTTGGTTGGTCAGCAGGTTTGAGTAATGTTTCAGACGTTAATAAAAACATAGATTCTACAACTGAAATAGAAGATGAATTACCTTTCTTTTTAACAGCTTTTGGAGTGTTTTGAGAAGTTCCTTTAGCAGCTTTTCTCTTCTTATTTTTTATTATGACCACTTTTGGAGTAGGTTTCCTGAGGTCTCGAATGTTGACTTCTGGAATAGTTTCGTCACTTTTAAATGCTTCCAGATATCTGACTACAATGTTTGGATTAGTCTCTAGTGAGAAGAGAGGGAAATCATCTAGAGGCACCCTTCAGGTAGTAATGACTTCCTCGGTGGTGAAAGAGGGATCCTTTTTAATCTCTTCAATAATCTTCATCTTTTTGAGATTCTTCGCTATGAAGGGTTTTCTAGCGATTGCTTCTAGAACATCAGTTTGCTGTGTTTCTGTCAGATGTTCTACTAGCCTGTTCTCTATAAGAATATTTGAGATGAGTCTCCCAAGAGGAATCCAGTTTATTTTGGTTTTCACTTATTCTCTTGTTTCTTTGACACTTGTTTTCAAGTGGGATAAAAATGAGGGAGGGAGATGAACCTTCTGATTTGTGGAGATGAAATACAAGAGGTACTGTTGATCAATTTTGATGTAGTCTAATGAGCTTGTTGCTTTGCGGCGGTTAATGCAATCCAGAAGAAACGAAAAACACAATTAGGGGGGTTGGATTGGGTTTTTAAACAAATAAAAAACTAAATACACGATTGATTATCCTGGTTCGTTTGAACTCAAATTACTCCAGTTCACCCGACCAAGGTGATTTTGCCTCTCTCTTACGAGGTCTTAATCCACTAAATCAACACTTTGATTACATCCACTTAAACAACCGTTTAAGTCTTCTCAAGAACCACTACACTGCGGTGTTCTCAAGGCAACTTTTAAGTAATTACAATTTTGATGTGTCTAAGAGTTTGCTTCTAATAAGCTATATCACAACTGTGATTTTTACACAATTTTCTAGCACAAAAAAAATATGATATGACTAATAAAAAATGATAGAGCTCTTGTGAATTCATGCATGCGTGAGAGTTGTTACTGAATTCTTCAATAATGTCTCCTTTATATAGGGTAAGTTTTTTGATCTGTTGAGAGACGTGTTTTGCTTGTTTTGGAAGGATGATGATTTGAATTAAAGCTTTTTCCAAAAATGGAGATCCTTTCCATTGAATTTAATTTCCATCCGTTACAATGATGATCGTGCTTTGATTATTTTCACATTATTCTGATCTTCTGATCTTCAAAGTATTAGGTGCAACTTTGGTGCTTGAAGCGTTCAGAGTTTGAAACTTGCTTGTTCGTCTTCAGAACTTCTTGTTCTTGTAGACTTCCTTCAATATCTTAGAACATCTTATTCTTTGTAAACCTCTCTTAATGCAGTATTCTGCTTATGAGAAATCACTGTTCAGAGCATCTTCTTCTCATAAGCTTCTCTCAATGTAGCCTTCTGCTTTTGAGAAATCACGGTTACCTACTTCAGAACTTCTGCAAGGTAAAACATAGGATTAGAGTGCATATTTGTTCTTATCTAAATTTATGTGTTTGTTATCATCAAAACTCTTTCGAAGATGTAAAACAAACTATGTTCTAACATAAACTACAATTTATTTTGGAAAAACTTTATATTCTCATATGCGAGAAATCAATAAGATTAGCTTATAGTGACTTATCTTTAAAAATTGTGTAAGGACTACTTTAACATTAAAAACATTTGTTTCAAATTTTACTTTTATTGCTATATTTTTAGAAAAACATAATATTTTATTGTTTCAAGTTTTACTTTTATTGTTATATTTTTAGGAGAACATAATATTTTATTGTGTTTGAATTTTCACATTTCTTTTACTTTTTGAAATTTGAGAGAATATTCTTAGTTGAAGTAACTATTAATGAAATATACAATATAGTTTGAGTAATGATTAGTTGGTAAGATCATTTTGTTTAAAATGATATTTTTTCGCCATTGCGGGGGTTCGAAATCGTGCCCACCAATAGAATAGAATTATTGTATTTTCCATTTTATAAAATGAAAATGAATTATTGAAAATGACATATAGAACTATGAGATGATGTGACACAAATGAAGTATATATGTCAAACAAATAAAGAATATAATTTACAGATCTATTTTAATATATATAATAGAATATAAATTTAAGATATTTTTAATTGATGCATTTTGCAATGAAAAACTTAAATCCATTATATATTCTGATGTCTAACACCAACAAGTACAACTTATATTTTACATATATCTCAATTTAGATATTAAAAAATATATAAAATGCTAAAATAATAGTGAAGAATATTATGTGCATATCACTTACTCAATCAAATAGTAGAGGAAATCTCGATAGTATTCATTGAAGTTGTTGGAAATAAGTTAGTTTTAATAAATATTTCTTAGTTTGTTTGATAGTTATTCAAAAATATAATACCAATCCATGTTATTTTTTATTCATTGTGGCATTATTAACGGAGACACTTCAATATTCTTTGATTATCACTACTTTGCATGTGTTTGGTTAGACATTCTGAATTGGATGGACATTCATTGTGCTTTCTCAAATAATTATGTTTCACATGCTACCTAAGTTGCGTGAAGGACTGGCTTGTGTGTGGATTTTGTGAAAGGAGTGAAATAATAATCTTTTGGATAAGAGCTCTATGTAGTTCAGACGATAGATCAAGTTAAACTTCATGTGTGGTGATGATTAAAGTCAAAGAAGAAAGGTTTCCATTTTGGCTTGAATCTTTGGTGGTTAAATCCTCTTAAGTGTCTTGTACTTCTAACCGTTTAGTATATTTTCACCTTTGCTTTTGCTAAATTCTCTTTTTTGCTGTTTTAAACTCTTGTTGAGAGGTATTCCTTGCACATCTTGTGCTAGAATAATTTTTCTCTCTTATTCTCTATCTCATGAATTTGATAGAGTTTGTGTCTTTGTACTATTGACGCCATTATTAAAGTTTGATGGTGAGATACGATCAATTACTGTGAGTTCTATTTAGAGACGGTTGGTATTTAAAGTTGCGATGAAAGGAGTCAATAAAGATGTGACGCGTTATCTCAATGACTTTCAGTTTGGGGTTGGAGTATCGGGAGGTGCTGAGGCTATTTTTCACAGTGCCAATATAGTGTTAAGCAAGTGACACAAAGATGGTTCTTTGGCTATGCTCACGGTAAATTTCTCGAATACATTCAACATGGTAGATCGATCAACTCTATTGCGTGAGGTTAGAGTGAGATGCCCATCTATTTCTTTATGGGTTAAGTTTCTTTATGACCAAGTAGCAATGTTGTACCTAGAGGATAAACATATTATGTCAGCCACTAGAGTGCAACAAGGTGATACATTAGTGTTGGACTTGAGATTTCACACACAAGAGGGGGTGAATTGTGTCGATCAAAAAAGTGATTTTGAAAAACTTTGAGAAATAAAATAAGAGTTTAAAAACATTTTTTAAAATTTAGCAGCGACAAATAAGAAATAGAAAATAAATTGCGGAAATTAAAAGAGTTAAGGGAAAAGAGGAACACCGAGAATTATATTGTTTCAGTCAAAATAAAAGAACCTACTCCTCTCATCAATAGTTGGTCTTGAGAGTTTCCAATAAACGCAGCGAGCTTTTAGTAGAAAAGGCTCACGAACCCCCTTATACAAGAAAATGATGATTGACCCCCAACCAAATAGTACAAGAAAGTGGATTTGAGCATTTGCGTCTTTTCTTCTAGATAAGCTTAAGAGTGAAGTGGTCAGTCTTCCTTCCCAATGTTGGAGTGAAGTGGTCAGTCTTCCTTCCCAATGTTGGATTGAAGTGGTTAGTCCTCTTTCCACAAACACATATCTTAGAGTGGTTAGTCTTCAAGTTCCTAAACCTTGCAAGCTTTTACACGGGTTGAGCTCACAAACTTTAAACCTTGGTTTTACACAGGATAAAAAATAACTTATGAGATTTTAACACCGGGTTGATCTCGAGCCTATGAAGCTTTTAATATCGGACTAAGCTTCAAACTATATTGATTATAAAACCGGGATGACCAAGAACCTAGGAGATTTTATCACGGGATGATCTCCAACCTAAACTAGGGTTTAATAACATTATCCCCAAACCAAAGCTTTTAACATGTTTAACTTCAAACCCAAACAGATCCCTAAATGGATAATATTCAACCAAGATGTATACAAAAGATTCCGTTGGTGAATTTATAATTCTATCCTTCCTAGAATTACAAATATATCCTCACTCACAAAAAGACTTTTCTCGCAAAAGCACGTAGGCTAAAATATTAGTGAGAGAAAGTGAAATACAACTTTAGAGAGAGAAAGTTAGGGAGGTTTGTCAAAACACGTTTCTAGATGAAATGAAATGTGAAAAGGGACCTATATTTATTGACTAGAAGTTGGCTTTACAATAAATTTCCAATAAATGTATTTTAATGCAATCTAATCGATTGACACATATTCACACCCGATTAGAAGTTTGAAATATCATCGTTTGTATAAGTTTATAAAAGGAAGAAAAATATATCTAGTTGTTGCACATCATTAAGGCGATTTTCTAATGGCTCAATTTTGAATTGATCTAACCTATTGGACAAAAAATTTAACTGATTAGATAAGTAAACAATTTGTTTCTTGCAATTTTGACAGTTCTAATTCATCTGGCATAACTTCAAGATGTTTTTGAAGGTATTTTCTCTGGTAAAAAACATTTTGAAATGAGGTATGTGTGTTCTTTATCCATGTTCTTTTACAATAAAGCCCTTATGTTTTACAAATAGGTTCACTGACTACTAAATTAAGAGGTACTACAGTACTTGATGACTTTTCCTGATGCTTTCTCTTTTGTGGACACTTGCTTGAGTAGCTTGAGATGATGTTTTAGGTTGCATTCCATTTGATTTTCATATCGGATAGTCAAGTCCATCAAATCCTAATGACTAGATTTGCATCTTTATCCATTTATCCTTTCATTGCTTGACTTGTCATGAAACATTATTTTTCATGATCAAAATTCGATGTCCTTGTTAAAATCATATCACCTACAAAACAAGGTTCCACAATTAGGACCACTTCTTTTTGCTTTTGTGTTAGACCCACTCATTGATCAAGTTAGAGACTGTTGTGAAAAACGATGTCAAGAACAAAATATAATAGGAATTAGGGAAGATAAGAAGAACACAAGAATTGGTTATAACTGCTATTCTTTTACTTTCTCTTAAAACAAGATTACAAGTTTACAAGGATAACAAATAACCTCTCTCACCCTAAATTAGGATTTGCAGCTTAGCAATGATGAGAGACTAGTATTTTATTTATAATAAAACCTAACATACTAACTAATGGGCTTTTTCTACAAGGCCCATTACACAAGTCAAATTAATAAACAAGCTAACTTAACAAATTAGGTTTTAAACACTAAACCTAATTTAACATGCTAACAACCCTAGCATCTTCGACACAAGCATGTGAACAACCTTCGACTTCATGCTTAATCCTGCCGAATGTTGAAAGTGTTTGTGGGTAAATATTTTCGATATATATCGTATCCACAGAGATTGGTTTAATATTACTGCCATTCTATAGTTGTTTATTTTGAGTTAGAAAAATAGTTGAGTTTGTTTGTTTATTCTCAAATTTCATCTAACAGAATAATAATTGACTGATAAAAAGCTTAAAGATGATTAACAAAGGTAAACGAATATGTTGAGTTCTAGGGTTCATCAACCTATTCCTATACAATTTATTAATTAATCCTTATTCGAACAATCATTTGAATTATTATCTTCACTTATCCTCAAATATGATTCCATGTCTGCAAATCAAATTAGATAAACTTTTACCGGTATGAGATTCGATCTCTCCAAATATCAATACCGATAATAGTAATTAAGAACGATAGTTATGAAAACCCAATCACAATTCCATCTTTGCAAATTGGGATTGAATCAATATAGTAACCTAGGGCAAAAGTTAGAATCCTTTCTTTCGATCAAAGACTCCACAATGATTTAAGATAAAAACAAGGTTTCTTATTGATAATAAATTCAAACAATTGTTCATAAGAATTAATCAACGGTATTGTATATTCATAAGTTAACTACTACCTTAAACTCAACAAGAATGATTTAGCTCTCCATAGACATGAAGAACAAACAAGTTTTCATGGATGGATTCATCTTCATCAAGGGAATGTCTTCAATTGATGTTAAATTCTCCGTCGGATGTTGCTTATTGCTCTGGATTAGGATTGCTCTCTGGATTTCGCTCACAAAAGTCTCTCCTCTAAAAGTTATCAAAAGTTCTGGTTTATGAGGATTAGGGCTTGTATTTATAGCCTTTTTCTTTATAAGGTCATCACCGCGGCGCGACACGGTGTTGCGCGGCGCGAACCCAAGACAGAGGGTTTCGCGCGCCTCGCCTCTACTTTGGCGCGGCTCGCCACTTGCTTTAAATCAATTCTTTGTGATTCCACTTCTTCAGAACTTCTACGCTTGCGTGTTCCTTCGTCTTTGCTTTTTAACTTCAATATCTGCACAAATAACACCCAAACTGACGCAAGTTGTTCTGCAATTAACATCGAACCTCGAAAGTTCAATTCTAACTATAAAATCCGTAAAATTCACAAGATCTATTCACTTTTAGCTCAAAAAGTAGTTAATTTAACACATGAAATTACCATTAATTTACTCCTAACACCGAACCAAGAAGCTACCCTTCGACCATACTAGAGTTTGATCCAATATCTCACAAATCTCCACCTTGGACCTAACTCTATAATGTCAAGGGAACAAACTAACTTTCTTCATGCAGCTTTATCAACTGCATATGTAACACCCTATTTTTATTAGATTTAATTAATTAGGATTATTTGATAATTGATAATTGTTTATGTGTTTTATTTAATTATTGTTTGCGCGATAATTATTTAATTGGGTGGAAATATGTTATTTAGCTAATTAATAAATGGTAGAATTTTATTCGAAATTAGTTAAACGGGCTTAGTTGAGTGAGAAAGAGTATTAGGTGGGTTAAGCCCAATGAGATAATGAGAGTTAGAAGAGAATTTTATGAGTTAACCTAAATTAGATAGAAAGATAGAAAGAAAAGTAGAGAAGAGAAAAGAGGCAAAAGAGTAGAAGAGAGAAGAGAAGAGGATTGTAGATTTCTTGAAGTTAGAAGGAGAAATTCAAGAGGTAAGGGTTTGAATACAAATTCTTGTAGAATCTATGATTGGATAATGTTGTATGTGTTAAAAACATGGGATTTCACTTTGGGTATTTTCATAATCCATGAGATTTGTATTGTTTGATGTTGTTTATGCTTGGAATGGGTAGAAATAACATGTAGTTCATGATTCTTTACTTGATTCTATGGGTGGGTTTTGATTTATAACATGTTGGATGAAAAGAATGTAAAAACCTAACTTTGGGATTTGGGTAAAATTCATGGATTTGCATAATTAATGAAACTTTGATGAATCTAAGGATACATATGGGTTATGTGTATGTTATGTATGTGAAATTCGTGTGCAAATAATGAACTGAACTGTGAATTGAGTGGTGAAAATGAAAAAAGGGGAACTATGCTGAGTTTAAACAGAAAATTCACTTTTGCGCTGTGTTCGCGACGCGAACGAGAGGTGGCGGCGCGAACTGAATGAATTTTGGAATGATTGGTTCTGCCTTGTACTTCGCGGCGCGCACATGTGGATGCGGCGTGAACTGAATGCATTTTTGAAATACCTTGTTTCTGTCTGTTACTTCGCGGCGCGACCAAGGGTTGGCGGCGCGAACTATATTCAAAAATATTTTCTTGTTTGTTTAAGACTTGACTTGCATACCTATTACTTCTATATGTTCAATATGTGTTATTAATTGATTAAATAACATGTGAGGTGTAATTGAATGTATTATGTAATGGAATGCTAAATGATAATTGTGTTGAGATTGGATTGAATTGCATGTTGTGTAATGTTGTGCAAGGTTGGAAAGATGTGATTGTGTAGTTTAAGAGATAGAGAGATCGTCTTAAATGCATGAGTCTTGTTTTGTTGCACACGTACACAAGCATGAGTCTTTGAAAGTGGCAATGTTGGGTAATCTCGCGAAGGTTATTTACTTGTCCCAAACCTAACGAGTATGGGGTTTGAAAGCTTAACGAGTATGGGGCTTTGAGGTGGTTATCTAGTCTAGAGAGAATGACAATCGGCATGACCGGAAATGATAACGGAGGGATCCACATGCATATCGCATAGAGTCACACTTGAGTTGCACGTGTCGGTGTGAAATGTTGTTATGTGTGATTATGTGGTATGAATGTGTGGATGCGAATTTGATTGATATGCATGTATATGGAATGATGAATCATTTTATATGAATTAGAGAATGTGATGAGAATGAGATATATGAGATTAATACATGTTTGATGTGAAATGTGAAATATATATGTATGAGTGATATATGTGTATATATGTAAATTGTCAATATATGAGGTTGTGAATTAATTGTGATGATTAATTGTATTGAACATGTTAACTTTATATTGGAGATAAATACATGTTTTGAGAAAAGTGAAGGATTGTGAAATGTATGCTTACTTATGTTGCATTTCCCATTATTATATTTTCTATTTAGAATTTGAATTCTCACCCTTCTGTTTGAATGTTACCCTTGGTTGGTAACGTGCAGGTTCAGAAGAGTAGTTGCTTGATTCGTGACTTAGCCGGAGAGCTCCGAGGTTTCGTTTGATTAGGTAGAGAGTCATATGCTCTGATCATGTAACACTTGGGGGTTTTCTTAGAATTATGTTCATGTTTGAATATTGCTATTTTATATGGTTCGATAAATATTGGATGTATGTGATAACATTTGGAATATGTTGATTTAAAGGTCTTTGTAGCCTATGATTGTGATTTGCAAGTGACAAAGATATAGATGTTGTTTGAATTTGGTAGATGAATATAGTATGGGATATATTAATTGAAATCTTTAATAGCAATTTGAATTGTTTTTCCGCAAGCGTTTATGCATAATGTATGAGAACATGAGATTACATTTGTGTTACAAAATGATCTTTGAGTATTATGGATGTCGTATGTATGTAGATTTTGGGATTTTCATTTTGGTGAAAATCAACATGTGGCGCCCTTTTTCCTTTATGCATGCTTACTCTGTTTGATTGTATGATATATTTGGGGTTAGAAAAGGGGTGTTACAGCATACAGTGGAAAAACTTGCAACTCGACAATGTCTTTGTGATCATATCAGCAGCATTGTCTTCAGTCGAAACCTTCAGCATTTGGACTTCTCCACGCTCGATTACTCCTCTGACGAAATGCAGCCTCACATCAATGTGCTTAGTTCACTCATGATAGGCTGAGTTCTTCGACAGGTTTATTGCACTTTGACTATCACATTTAACAGTGATAACTCGACCTTGAAGTTTTAGCTCCTTCGCAAAACCTTCAAGCCACAATGCTTCTTTCACAGCTTCAGTGAGAGCAATATACTCCTCCTCAGTGGTTGATAAAGCAACAACCTTCTGAAGTGTTGCTTTCCAACTAATTGTTGTGCCAAACATAGTGAAAACATATCCAGAAATATATTTTCTGGAATCCATACAACCTGCATAATCAGAGTCGACATATCCTTCGATCACTGATTTACTATCTTCACCCAAGGCTCCACCATAAATTAGGACCCTGTTCAGAGACCCATTTATGTACCTTAAAATCTACTTCAATGCTTGCCAGTGAGCCTTTCCAGGATTCGCCATGTACCTGCTTACAAGACTTACTGCATATGCTATGTCGGGTCTGTAGCAACCTACCCTAAAATTAAATTATAGATTCGCCACCTATTCTACCAAGGCGAATAGGAAACCTTTATACAATTAAGAGATTCAGGATATGATACTATATTTAGGTCGAGGGAAGGTGTTAGGCACCCTTAACCCTTCCCTAAGGTTTTGAATTTAGAGACGGAGGTTTATGGCTAAACATAAAGAAGAGTGACAGACAGTTAATAGGATAATTGACAAGATTTAAACCTGATTAGAATTTTGAGGAAGGGGACTCGCCTTGTTGCCAAGTGCCTACGTATCTCCTTAGGGAGAATCCGAGTCAACGTAGTTCGGGGAAGGGTTGTACGCCCTTAGGGTTGAAATTTGATTTGATATGGTTTAAAGGCTTTTTGAATGGCCTATCGTAGTTTTAGAAGTTGTGCCTTGAAAGGAATTTTGAGTTGCCTGATTGAAAAGGATGGAAATCCGTAGTTTGGTACTAGTAGTTTGAAAAGGTTTGGGAAGTGTTTTAGGATTTGGGCGTACAACTCTGATTTTAATTTGTACTATTAACCGCAATGATCAATAGATTCGATCACCATAGTTAAAAGATTAGTAGTTGTATCATTACCAATTTTAATTGATAGGTTCAATTATCACTAATAACGAATAATAGTATTTTTTTTAGGGATTTTTATAATTTAATTTGTATCATTATCCCTCGTAATCGATTAATTCGATTAAAAAGAATAATGAATTAAAGTAAGAAAAATAAAAAGGTTTATCATCGCAACCAATAAAAATAGTTGAAACCATTTAACCAAATAAAACTTATTTATTTTAATTAAATAAACATTTTAAAATGAAATCGATTATTGCCCATTGCGATTAATCGATTTAATCGAGACGAACAATAAATTGGAATTTTAATATTTTAGATCATACATTAATTTATTTATGAAAAATAATTATTATTATATAAATAAATATTTAAAAAGGATTTAAATAAAACATATAAATTAATTAAAATTAATTTAGTTTATTAGGGTTATGATTCAATGTGGCAGACTTGAGAGTCCATGGTATGAGGCACAAATCTGGGTGCGTTGGATCTGACTTAGTGGGAATTCTAGGGCTGGATCTAAGGGTTGCATGGTAAGGCCTAGATTGAGAGGCGCATGGGATCACATAGGAAAAGTCAGAAAAAAATATATGTTGGAGGGAGGGCTCGAACCTGCGACCTTCCACTCACGTACACGCTTCGCTACCATCCCAACCAAACAACGTATGCGTTTAAGACACGCATCCCACGCATCATATACGAAACAAAGAAAATAAAAAAAACTCAGCGCGCGAAATTCAAACAAGCGAATCAGAGGAGGACACCTCATCGTCTTCCCCAACTTACCTGTGAAAACCTGCAAAATTAGCCACGAATTTGCTACGAATTGCTTCGTAGCATACACACCTAGAAAATAGAGAATTGCACATATATACGTATAATTATTTCGCACCAGTCCTATTCTTCTCGTCCCAATCATGCGAACATGGCTATGTCATTGATTTATCCTAATTTTTCCTCTAACAGAAAACCCCCAATTCAAACGCTAAAAACCTAACTCGGCCTTCAATGGCCAAACATGATTTACACGCTTGAACATCGATTAAACAATCCAGACATGTTCAGAGCATCATCATTAACCAAAATATGCAATCAATTTCCAATGAAAGTGCATGGATTACTCTAATCGATCAAAGTTTCAAAGCGGCATACCTTGGTTAAATGGAGAGTGTTCTGGGGGTGTTGACGCTATGCAAGTGTCCAGTCACCTTCAGAATGCCTCGAGGAACCTGTAGCACTCTTCAAATCTCTTTGAAACCTTCTGAATCTCTCAAACCGATTCTGAGTTTTCTGGCAAATTTTTTACTCTTAAGTTCTTGCCTCTGATCAGAATTGTCAACCCCTATTCGTGTGGCCTATCCTCTCTACTTATAGAGGACTCATTTAGGTTAAAAACAATCTTCAAAAAGCCCTTTGAATCCAATCTTGAGATTTTGAGAAAATTGATTTTATTTACTTTCTATTTTCATCCAATTTTGCATCAACTCTATCCAATCAATTCTCCACGAAAATTATATGATAATCTGATAGAAATGCTGATTGGAATTGGTTATTATGTGACCTTTTTCCAAATATTTGATTTCCTTTGATTTATACAATTTTAAATCATTATTTAAATGAATAAAAATCATATAAAAATAAAATAAAATATAAAATTCGTGGTAAATCACTTTGGATAACCTAAATGACTTGTGGACCAAGTTTAAGTCATAAAAGTATAGGCCCATTTGCAAGAAAACCAATTTGAACCTCCTTTATTTCACATTTTGCCCTCTAAAATTACCCAACTTTGACCAAGCATATCTCACTCAATTTTTAAGCTATGAAGGAGTTCTAGGACTTTTTGGAAACCTCAAGATGTCCTCTATAGACATCATGATCAACCTTTGATCAAATGATGTCTATATTCTCCCATACTTGATGTTAATCAAAAATCAGAGGTTTGGACTATGCTTTGATCATGGTTGACTTTTAAGTCATCCCAGTTGATTATGGATCATCTGAGCTGTTGAACAAGTAAACTTTGGAATTGGGTCTTGACTTTTGTCATAGAGGTATCTTGGATCATAATTCCCTCAGGAGAGTACCAAACCCTAGCTTTAGGAGGCTCTTGCTCAGGAGAATGACTGGATGAATCTCTTGAACTTTAAATCATTGTGAATGGAATATGGAAGGCAAATTTTGGGGTATGACAGCTGCCCCTGTTCATTCTTCTTAAACCTGAAGAATCAGATAGGCATGTCTGCCTATCGTGATCTAAAGGTGGAAGATGATCTTGGTTACCTCCAGGGGACTAACGTACCAAAGAGCCGTAGCTTCATATCACCGCCGGGGGACTAACGTGATAAGACGTAACTCATTACTGCTCAAGGACTAACGTAATAAGTCGTAGTTGGGAAACAAGTTTGTGCTAGAGACCACTTTCCTTGTCATCAGTTTGGAATAGCAGTTGGGAAACAAGTTTTGTGGTAAAGACCACTTTCCTTGTCATCAGTTTGGAATAGCAGTTGGGAAGCAAGTTATGTCTTAGAAAAGATTGGATAAATATTTTAAGAAGGCTACCTAGAAAGGCATGATATGTCTTAAACAAGACTCACCTAGAAAGGCTCCTAAAAAAGATATGAAACGTCTTAAACAAGATTCACCTGGAGAGGTTTTTAGAAAGGATATGGAATGTCTTAAAAAAGATTACCTAGAAAGGCCATGATGCACATTAGAGAAGACTATCTATAAAGGCTCCTAAAAAGGACATGATATGTCTTAACAAGACTGCCTAGAAAGGTTCCTAGAAAGGACATGTAACGTATTAAACAAGACTATCTAGAGAGGTTACTATAAAGGATATGAAACGTCTTAAACAGGACTACCTAGACAGGTTATGACACGTCTTAAACAAGATTGCCTAGAAAGGTTATGATATGTCTTAAACAAGACTTCCTAGAAAGGATATGGTACGTCTTAAACAAGACTATCCTAGGGAGGTTACTGCGAATGATATAATATGCCTTAAACAAGACTATAAACAAGACTATAAGGTTAACTTCGATATGTCTCAAACAAGACTGACCTAGAAAGGCTCCTAGAGAGGATAAGGAGGGATTGGATACATGTTTTAAGGAGATTACCTAGAAAGGTATGATATGTCCTAAACAAGACTAACCTAGAAAAGTTTTTGGAAAGGATGTGATATGTCTTACACAAGACTCAACTGGAAAGGCTCTTAGACAGGATACGGATACCTTAAACAAGACTTACCTAGAAAGGCTCCTAGAAAGGACACAATACGTTTTAAACAAAACTACCTAGAAAGGTTCCTATAAAGGATATGGAACGTCTTAAACATGACTACCTAGAAAGGTTCCTATAAAGGATATGGAACGTCTTAAACAAGAATACCTAGAAAGGTTCCTATAAAGGATATGGAACATCTTAAACAAGACTACCTAGAAAGGTTCCTATAAAGGATATGGAACGTCTTAAACAAGACTACCTAGAAAGGATAGGATATGTCTTAAACACGACTGCCTAGAAAGGTTAGGATACGTCTTACACAAGACTGCCTAGAAAGGTTCCTAGAAAGGACAAGGAGGGTCTTAGCGAAGACTGCTTGGGAAGGTTGATAATCGTTTTGGACAAGACTACCTAGAAAGGTAAGAGATTCTTTGATTGCTTCTGGATTGCCTTTGAAGAAAGACTTGGAATGAGGTATTAGAATTGTATCTGTTAAGATTGAATCGTTGATACGATCGTATTTGCACTGTAATTGGATGATAACATCCTTTTGATTATGAAGTGACCTGAAAAGGCAGCGTTAGTTTTATGCAATGTCATGATGCATCTGTCATGTAATGAGATTCTCAAAATAAATGAGAATTATGTATGTATGACGATCCCACATTGCAGGTCGTAAATAATACAGGCGTGGAAAAACCAATTACGCAACAATGCTCCTTGTGTGATACTAGTGTGATTTCCCCAATATCATAAATTTTGAGCGACGTGCCCCTTAATCTGAAGGAGGGATCTTTAGAGGGAACTCGAGTTTTACCATGTCTTGCCTGATATGCACTGCCCCAGTATTTGAATTCTTGAAAGATATGCCCCTAGTCAATAGGATCCTTGATTGCATGCCCCTGTTTTAGGAAAATCCTTTGGACGTGGTTTCCCCATTCAAGAGTCTTTATCAGAAATGGTCGCCTTTGATTAAACCAATTTCGAGGTCTCCTTGATGCTAAGTGTTGATTTGAATGTGAAGCAGATGCTTTTCAGAATTAGCCATGCGTTTTTTTTGTCGTATTCGATGGACAAAAGTTCGTTGAATACTCATAATGAGATGACGTTTTCTGGGATATTTCCTGAAGAGATTCCTTGAAAGGATAGGAAGTTGTCTTAAACAAGACTGTGCTTTAAACAAGCTCAAGGCGACATGTTTGTGAAGAGGGTCAAAAGATTCCTATAGAGGATAAAGACTGTTTCAAGGAATGTGGCGTTTTAAACAAAACTTAGGAAAAGACATCTTGAAGAAGATTACCCTAGAAAGGGATGGGAGATCGTCTTAGAGAAGACTCTGTACTTTAAACAAAGTTTGACAAGGTTCTTGGAAGCATAAGAGAAGTTTGAATATGTCTTAAAAAAACTAACTGAAAAGATCGATGAGTATCTTAAAGAGGATTACTTAGAAAGGAATATGTCTTAGAGAAGACTATCTGAAAAGATTCCTGAAAATGAAGAGAGATACCTGGAAAGGCTCGTAGAAAGGATGAGGAGATGTGTCTTTAAAAGACTATTTGAAAAAGGCTCCTAGAAAGGGTAAGAAATATTTGAACATGTCTTAAAGAAGACTACATGGACAGATTGAGAGATGTCCTATAAAGGTTCCTGGAAAGGATGTGAGAATGGTATTGACACCATCTGATCCTGAGTGACCTTTGCGACGTGCCCCCAGGTAATGGATTTGCCCCATGGGCTATTCAGCGTCTTTGACAGATTCCATGGATCTTGATTAGATTGCCCCATGTAAATGGGATAATGACTGGTTATGCCCTGTGTACACCTTAGCCATCCCAGTCATGCGTAAGAGATATTTCTTCTCTTTTTTTCTTGATATGCTTTTAAAGCTATTTCGCATGTCGGTAGGATTTGTTTAGTCATTAGCCATGCCCCATGCAATTTCTCACTGATGTTTAAACATTTGAATCCACATAGACAAGTGTACTTTGTAATGAAATTCATAAGATGCGAATGCATATGTCTGTCTTGAAAGCTTAAAAAACATTTTTGAGTAAAGCAAAGCTTTTTTTTTTTGTAAGTAGGTGATATCAACTCAAGAGTTATAGTAGATGTTAAGGAGTTGGGATACCTTTTGGTAACGGTATGCTTTCGAACTAACCATGCTTTAGTTAGGGCTTTCAAGGGTTGTAACGTGGCCTGGTTCACGGTTTTAAGAAACAAAGGATAGTGGCTCAAAGTTTATTTGTACCCATCCCCATCTCCGTGATGTTCTCCAGTCCTATGCTCAATTAACTAGGCGTTTAAGCTCCAAAAGACTTTGGGAATACTGATATTTATGATGGTTTAAAAACCGAAGTTTTATTTGCAAAGGCAGTCATCCTCCTTTGTAGTGCCCTCTTTTCGACTTTGTTATCCCTAATTTTTGCCTGAACTGTTCATCTTAAAATTACAGTCAGCGGGATGCCCCAATTTTGCCTAAGTATCCTTAATAGGTTTTGACTTAGCAGGCCTTTGTATTGATTTCTTTTTCTTTGCGGATATTGACTGCCAGACTTAATGATAACGGAGAACCATCGGTGATTATGTTCAAAGGAACAGTTTGGAATAATTAAGTTAACTGAGCAGCTACCCTACCCCAGGTTGTGTATTAAGGGTTTTATTTTATATGAAGGAAAACTACTACTTCTTTAGGCTCAAAGGGGTTGACGAGGGATTAACATCCTTATATCTCCATTATTCAGGAATTGAAACAATGCCTGTACATCATCAACACGGTCTGTTCGAAAGCATAATGTATGAAATTATGGTATCGTTTTCGTCATTCCCCCTCTAAAGGTGTACGGCTTTAACGAGAGTTGAATATCACAAAGAAGAAAACCAAGTAAAAACACATTTTTAAATATAGTGAGAACACTAGGAATAAATCAAGACAAACGTAAGCAATGCATTAATGATTATTATAAAGTACATAGCATATGTCGTAAGACCAATGTTTAAACAAACGGAAAGAAATTGCAAATGAAAACGAAACTAATGATCTAAGAAATCCTCTTTCTAGCCACCTATGGCATTAGACTTGCGAGGATCTTCGAACTCGATGAGCCCTTCTTCAATTAAATCTTGGATCTTGTGCTTCAACGGCCCACAATCCTCTGTATCATGACCAAGACTTTCTGAATGATAAGCGCACCTAGCATGATGCTTGTACCCAGGAGCGGGGTTAGCTGGAGCTGAGTATGGAGGCAGCAGAGTTACGAAGTTCTGACTGAGCAGACGTTGCAAAGCTTGAGACAGTGGCATGTACAACGGGGTGAATGATCGTTTTGGCTTGGACCTCCAGGTGCGTTGGCCACCCTGTTGCTTTTGCTGATCCTTTTGTTGTAGTGCTGGTGTCTGATTAACTAGGATTGCCCCCACAGTGTTGGGTTCCTTTTTACCATCGTACGACTTCTTTGTGTGATAGGAACCTGAGGGTGCCCCTTGTATCTTCCCATTTTTGATTCCATTTTCAATTCTCTCACCAATGACTACCAAGTCCGAGAACCCTAAAGATATGCTTCCGACCATTTTATCGTAGTACGGTCCTTGCAAAGTGCTCATAAATATGTCCACTAGTTCTTTTTCCATCAAGGGAGGTTGGACTCGAGAAGCCATTTCCCTCCACCTTTGGGCATATTCCTTGAATGATTCATCCTTTTTCTGTGACATATTCTGTAATTGCATCCGGTTGGGTGCCATGTCCAAGTTGTACTTGTATTGCTTCAAGAATGTGTTAGCCAGATCATTCCAGCTTCAGATATAGGATTTCTCCAATTGCATGTACCAGTCAACAGATGCTCCGCTTAAGCTATCTTGGAAGAAATTTATCATCAGCTTTTGATCATGGGCATAAGCAGCCATTTTTCGCACATACATGCGTAAGTGATTCCTCGGACATGTGAGTCCTTTGTATTTCTCGAAGTCAGGAATCTTGAATTTGTGTGGGATAGTCAAGTCTGAGACCAAGCTCATTTTGAAGGCATCCACGTCGAAGACATCGTATCCTTCTACCACTTTTAGTCTCTCCTCTAGCGCCTTGATTTGTTCATTGTCCTTGGAGTCTTCCCCAGAGTTAGGAATAGATTGTTGTGTCTGAGGTGCTTGGTCTGCGTTGTCCACCTCGTGTACTCCGTATTGTAGATCCAGGTAATCATCATCCTTAGGGACATTGTTAGCAGGAATGCGAACTGTGCGGGTTATCCCTTTCGTTTGTGGAGTGGGGACAAATCCTTCTTGAGAGGTCTTTCCTTTCTCTTAGAATTGGATAGCTCTTCTGACAGATCAGACCTGAGGCTTGTCCTTAGCCGGGCCAAAGCCTGAAACAAATCCTAGTAACGGGTTTTCGTCGTTGGGGATCTCATCCTGAACTAGGGTATCCCCAGACTGAACCTCTTTTGCCTTGTCTTGTTTATCTAGGAGGGCCTTCATGAATCCTAGCATCTGAGCCATATCTCCTTTAACCTCTTCCATACTAACCTTTAGTTGATCCACTTCCTCACGAAGGGCGGCTTGATTCTGTTCTAGCTGATCCATTGATTTCTTTTGCTGAAATCTTGTTTGATAAGACGATCGAGATGTTAGGTTACCCTTCCCAATGATCCCTTGCTCTGGAGATAAAAGGGAAATCTTCTCTCAATGCCATGGAAATGATGTGCATGCCATGAATGATATGCTTTATTCGTATTTATGTCTTATCCACGTTTATGGATAAAATATAATAAATCTCTTTTTTTTTATCTCTCTTATTTTTTTTTTGAATAAGACATGATGCAAGAATGCACATGATGCATGATGAATGAAAAAAAATAAAGAAATCACAAACAAATATTAAACAACACATATATATAGCACATAATTACATAGGCCCTAGGTTCATAGGTACGACGTAGCGGCTCTAGGGAGCCTACCATTTCCATGGGTATGTCCTAGACACGGGTCTCATGGGGTCGTTCGTAGCCTCCGAGACTTTTTGTCTCTTTGGATTTTAGAGCAACTCATTTTATCCAATGAGGTTCGAATTTTTGGGGTAGGTTCTCGGAGAGATCAGTTGAATACCAAGTTCTGCCCTCAACAAGGTCAAGCCTCGTATTGGACATTTCCGGATAATCAACCCATTCCGAGTGGAGTTATCAATGAGACTCGTAGGCGATTCAAGTCCCCCCTGATCTCAAGGATAACTCCCACACTTAGGTTTTAACAACAAATATAATATACCCAATAGTGCATATAATATAACATTTATGCAATTAAATACAAATATATAAACATAAACAATTAAATAATTTTAGGCAAAAATAAATAAAAACAACAACAAAACACAAACCCTAAAAAATGGCAAAATAGCCAAACCCTAAAAAGTTTGCCAAAAACCTAAATAGTTTGCCAAAACCTAAACCCTGCCAAAACCTATAGGAGCATAGTATTCACCATTAAGTGGTCTCCCCAGCAGAATCGCCAGCTGTAGCAACCTGCCCTAAAATTAAATTATAGAGTCGCCACCTATTCTACCAAGGCGAATAGGAAACCTTTATACAATTAAGAGATTCAGGATAAGATACTATATTCAGGTCGAGGGAAGGTGTTAGGCACCCTTAACCCTTTCCTAAGATTTTGAATTTAGAGACGGAGGTTTATGGCTAAACATAAGGAAGAGTGACAGACAATTAATAGGGTAATTGACAAGATTTAAACCTGATTAGAATTTTGAGGAAGGGGACTCACCTTGTTGCCAAGTGCCTACGTATCTCCTTAGGGAGAATCAGAGTCAACGTAGTTCGGGGAAGGGTTGTACGCCCTTAGGGTTGAAATTTGATTTGATATAGTTTAAAGGCTTTTTGAATGGCCTGTCGTAGTTTTAGAAGTTGTGCCTTGAAAGGCATTTTGAGTTGCCTGATTGAAAAGGATGGAAATCCGTAGTTTGGTACTAGTAGTTTGAAAAGGTTTGGGAAGTGTTTTAGGATTTGGGCGTACAACTCTGATTTTAATTTGTACTATTAACCGCAATGATCAATAGATTCGATCACCATAGTTAAAAGATTAGTAGTTGTATCATTACCAATTTTAATTGATAGGTTCAATTATCACTAATAACGAATAATAGTATTTTTTTTAGGGATTTTTATAATTTAATTTGTATCATTATCCCTCGTAATCGATTAATTCGATTAAAAAGAATAATGAATTAAAGTAAGAAAAATAAAAAGGTTAATCATCGCAACCAATAAAAATAGTTGAAACCATTTAACCAAATAAAACTTATTTATTTTAATTAAATAAACATTTTAAAATGAAATCGATTATTGCCCATTGCGATTAATCGATTTAATCGGGACGAACAATGAATTGGAATTTTAATAATTTAGATCATACATTAATTTATTTATGAAAAATAATTATTATTATATAAATAAATATTTAAAAAGTATTTAAATAAAACATATAAATTAATTAAAATTAATTTAGTTTATTAGGATTATGATTCAATGTGGCAGACTTGAGAGTCCATGGTATGAGGCACAAATCTGGGTGCGTTGGATCTGACTTAGTGGGAATTCTAGGGCTGGATTTAAGGGGTGCATGGTAAGGCCTAGAGTGAGAGGCGCATGGGATCTCATAGGAAAAGTCAGAAAAAAATATATGTTGGAGGGAAGGCTCGAACCTGCGACCCTCCACTCACGTTCACGCTTCGCTACCATCCCAACCCAACAACATATGCGTTTAAGACACGCATCCCATGCATCATATACGAAACAAAGAAAATAACAAAAACTCAGCGCGCGAAATTCAAACAAGCGAATCAGAGGAGGACACCTCATCGTCTTCCCCAACTTACCTGTGAAAACCTGCAAAATTAGCCACGAATTTGCTACGAATTGCTTCGTAGCATACACACCTGGAAAATAGCGAATTGCACATATATACGTATAATTATTTCGCACCAGTCCTATTCTTCTCGTCCCAATCATGCGAACATGGCTATGTCATTGATTTATCCTAATTTTTCCTCTAACAGAAAACCCCCAATTCAAACCCTAAAAACCTAACTCGGCCTTCAATGGCCAAACACGATTTACACGGTTGAACATCGATTAAACAATCCAGACATGTTCAGAGCATCATCATTTACTAAAATATGCAATCAATTTCCAATGAAAGTGCATGGATTACTCTAATCGATCAAAGTTTCAGAGCGGCATACCTTGGTTAAATGGAGAGTGTTCTGGGGGTGTTGACGCTATGCAAGTGTCCAGTCACCTTCAAAATGCCTTGAGGAACATGTAGCACTATTCAAATCTCTTTGAAACCTTCTGAATCTCTCCAACCGATTCTGAGTTTTTTGCAAATTTTTGACTCTTGAGTTCTTGCCTCTGATCAGAATTGTCAACCCCTATTCGTGTGGCCTATCCTCTCTACTTATAGAGGACTCATTTAGGTTAAAAACAATCTTCAAAAAGCCCTTTGAATCCAATCTTGAGATTTTGAGAAAATTGATTTTATTTACTTTCTATTTTCATCCAATTTTGCATCAACTATTTCCAATCAATTCTCCGCGAAAATTATATGATAATCTGATATAAATGTTGATTGGAATTGGTTATTATGTGACCTTTTTCCAAATATTTGATTTCCTTTGATTTATAAAATTTTAAATCATTATTTAAATGAATAAAAATCATATAAAAATCATATAAAAATCAAATAAAATATAAAATTCGTGGCAAATCACTTTGGATAACCTAAATGACTTGTGGACCAAGTTTAAGTCATAAAAGTATAGGCCCATTTGCAAGAAAACCAATTTGAACCTCCTTTATTTCACATTTTGTCCTCTAAAATTACCCAACTTTGACCAAGCATATCTCACTCAATTTTTAAGCTATGAAGGAGTTCTAGGACTTTTTGGAAACCTCAAGATGTCCTCCATAAGACACTTTGAAATATATTTTTCATTTGGAGCTTTTATCTTGATCATATCCTCTTTGACAAAAAACTGCTTTTGAATGATGTTTGAAAAGGACCTGTAATCTTTTGTATCATATCTCCCAAACGGAGCATTTCTAGCCTTGGCTTGTGAAAGACAAAGTTGTAGAGAATCCAATTTCCTTCCAGATAGGCTTTTAATGGGGAATTTTTGATGTTCCATGTGAAAGTTATGGCCAGTCAAAGTTGAGTTGACTTTCTCCTAAAGAAACCCTAATTTAAACCTTTTTGCATTTGTTCATTTCTGAGTTTCTATTGATGGATCATGATCAACCTTTGATCAAATGACGGATATATTCTCCCATACTTGATGTTAATCAAAAATCAGAGGTTTGGACTATGCTTTGATCATGGTTGACTTTTAAGTCAACCCAGTTGATTGTGGATCATCTGAGCTGTTGAACAAGTAAACTTTGGAATTGGGTCTTGACTTTTGTCATAGAGGTATCTTGGATCATAATTCCCTCAGGAGAGTACCAAACCCTAGATTTAGGAGGCTTTTGCTCAGGAGAATGACTGGATGAATCTCTTGAACTTTGAATCGTTGTGAATGGAATATGGAAGGCAATTTTTGGGGTATGACAGGGTCTAGTACAGACCATAGCATACATCAAATAACCAACTATATTAGCATATGGGATGCTATTCATATAGGCTCTTTCGACATCAGTAATGGGACTCTGATCAATACTTAGTTGAATTGAGGGTTTTTTGGAGTCAGTACTGGCTTCGAATTCGACATACCAAACTTTTCGAGTTCTTTCTATCTCTTCGAATGTCAATTCCAAGTATCCTGGAAGCAGCTCCCAGATCCTTCATATCGAACTCCTTATTGAGTCCAGCCTTCACCCTCTTCATATTTTCAACATTGTTGCTTGCTATGAGAATATCATCCACATAAAGCAACAAAATAACAAATGAATTACCAGGTCAAAATCTGAAGTAAACACAGTGGTCGAACTGACTTCTAATGAAACTTATGCGTGCCATGAACTTGTCGAATATCCTATTCTACTGTCGAGGAGATTCTTTCAGCCCATACAAAGATCTCTTTAACTTGCACACATAATCTTCCTTCCCTTTTTCGACATACCCTTCAGGTTGCCTCATCAGGATCATTTCATCTAGATCACCATACAAGAACGCAATCTTCATATCCATCTGTTCCAGTTCAAGATCGAATTGTGCCACCATGGCAAGCAACATTCGAATGGACTTATGCTTCACAACAGGAGAAAACACATCATTGAAGTAGACACCTTCTTTCTGAGTAAAACCCCTTGAAACTAACCTTGCCTTATATCTTTTCGACGTCACTCCTTCGATTCCTTCCTTAACTTTGAAAATCCATTTACAGCTGACTAACCTTGCCCCAGCAGGTTTCTTGATCAGTTCCCAGATGTGATTATCATGAAGAGATTTCATCTCATCATCCATGGCCTTCAGCCATTCAGTCTTATTTCGACTCCTCATAACTTCTTTATAGTCTCTAGGTTCTTCGTCTAGAACCTCACTTGCAGAGATTAAGGCATAAGCTATAAGATCTGCATACCCAAGTCTCTGAGGTGCCTTGATGACTCTCCTCGACCTATCTCTCGACAATAGGTAGTCAGCAACAGTTTCCTCATCCTCAACATCTTCTGCTTCTTCTTCGACTTCATCAGGGATATGCAATTCAACATCAACATGCTCCACCTCAACATGAATCTCTGCATGTTCCAGCTCTTCTGCACTTCGTCCATCATCATCATCATCAGTTTTCTTGAAATCCACTTCAGCTTCATTGAAAACTACACCTCGACTGGTGATACACCTCCTGTAACCTGGCTCTAGGCACCATAGCCTATAAGCTTTGACTCCTTCAGGGTATCCCATGAACATGCATTTTAGAGCTCTAGGTTCGACCTTGTCTTGCCTAATGTGAGCATAGGCTACGCAGCCAAATACTCTCAGTTTGTCGAGATATGATGGATGTCCCGACCAAACTTCTTCAGGTGTCTTCATATCTAACGCTGTCGAAGGACATCTATTTATCAGATATGTTGTTGTCGAAAGAGCCTCAGCCCAGAACACCCTCTTTAACCCCGCACTAGTCAACATGCATCTGACTCTCTCCAAAATAGTTCGATTAAACCTTTCAGTCAAACCATTTTGCTGTGGAGTACCTGCAGTAGTTCTGTGCCTTGCAATACCAGAGGCAGCACAAAAACTGTCGAATGCCTCATTGCAAAATTCAAGGCCATTGTCGGTTCTCAACCTCTTGACCTTTTTGCCAGTCTAATTTTCAACCAGAGTCTTCCAACTTTTGAAATTCTCAAAAGTTTCATCCTTAGTCTTTTGGATGAATACTCATAATTTTCTGGAATAATCATCTACTATGGATAGAAAATACCTTGCTCCTGAATGTGATGGACACCTTGCAGGCTCCCAAAGGTCAGCATGGATGTAATCAAGGGATCCATGTGTTCTTTGTTTGCCTTTGTTGAACTTCACTCTGCAAGATTTTCCAAGTACACAGGGTTCACAAAACTTCAGCTTTTCGACTTTGTCTCCATCAAGAAGATTTTGTTTCCCTAATTCGACCAGACCCCTTTCACTGACATGGCCCAATCTCATGTGCCAGATTTTTGTCTTCGACAAAGGTTTCGTGGATGCAACATTTGTCGAACCACTTACAACTTCAACCTCAAGGGTATACAAGCCTTGTTTCTTCACGCCTCTCAAGACTTCCTTCGACCCCTTCATGACTCTTAGGATACTTTTTTCTCCTTGGAAAACATATCCTTTCTTGTCGAATTCACTGAGAGAGAGTAGATTTATCTTCAAATCAGGAACATACCTGACTTCAGTCAACAACCTTATTGACTCATCATGGAGCTTAAATCTCACAGATCCAACACCTGCAATTTTGCAAGCCTTGTTGTTTCCCAGCAATACTGATCCACCATCTTGATCACATAATTCCTCGAACAAGTCTTTGTTGGAGTCATGTTCCAAGTGCAACCTGAATCCATAATCCACTCTCTTCTCGAGTCACTGCTTGAAACCACAAGAACATCAGATGATTCAAAATCATTTTGAACAATGGCTGCATTGCCATTATCCTTACCTCCATGATCTTTCAGGCGTTCAGGGTACACTTTTCGTGTGTGATCCTCCTTCTTACAAAGCCAGGGATGAAGTCCACTATTAGCAGTATCAATTCAGAGCTAAACTCCCAGTTTACAACTCCTTACTTAATCACTACCCAATGACACATCTACCTAGGTTCTCCCTAGATATGGAATATCTCCATTCCATTCCCAATCATAGCAATGATGTCTAGTAGTTAACACCCCAGCCACTGCATCAACGACCTAATCACCAACATTCTAAATACACAAACAAACATAACCTGGAGTTGCTTAACATCTTCCTCCAAGAACACAACATCTCTTACCTACAGGCTTCGAGATTTACACTAAACTTCTCTTGCTTAACAGCTTTGAGAATCACATATCAGTGACCATCCCACAATCCGGGTGGTTCACCTTACAGACTCAGCCCTTAAAAACTACATTGTTAAAATTACGGCTGGTACAAAACTTAGGTTACAAAGCTTCTATTTATAACCTATTCCCAACTGGACTTGGGACTTCAATCACAGCTTTATTTGCTGTTACAAACCAGCAGAATTCTTCTGCTAAAAGAAAGGTCTTTAATCATAAGTTTCCTAAATTGTCTCCTGTCGCCCTCGGTTTTTTACCGTACCTCTCGTGGAGAGATACACGAACTGACTCTTCTCTTTTTGCTTTTGTGTTTTTTTTAAAAATCAGAGAGTCGCCACCGACTTTTATTTTATCCAATTAAGGAAAGGTTTATAAAAGAAACAGAAAAAGACCTTTAAGAGATTTTGGGTAAGGGGGTAGGTTATACAAAGGGAAGGTGTTAGCACCCTTTGTATCCATGGTTATCCATGGGCTCTTAATTGCTTAGCTCACTTGTTTAAATCATTTGTCTTGCCTTGAAATGCTTGTATGTGGTCTTAAAATTCATTTTGTGAATTGACTTTGTAATGATCTTTGTGCGGATGTATACAAAGTGTTTTATCTTTCGAAAGATATTTTGAAAAAAAAGAACGTTAACTTCGTAATGATCCTTGTTTGAATATATACCAAGTATTGTCTTTTTTGAAAGTTTTATTTTGAAAAACAATGATATATGAGACATTTGTTTGTTTGATTTGAGCAAGCAATTAGGAGGTCTACCCTAAGTTATAAGGTCTTTTCCTATTTCCTTTAGAAAATTCTCCTTTCACCGGATGTAAACGAAAGTTCGATTTTGCATTTGAAATAGTAGAATTTGATTTTTGATTTTTGAAAAGAGTAAAAGAGGGATTACCCTAAGAGGTGCAAGTGTGATTGTGTTTTGATTCAGATATTTTATCTTTTAAGTTAGTGACCTAAAGTTTCAATTTTTATCTTTGACATACACACAGTTTTATATGTACAGAAATTAAAATGCGGAAATGTAAAGTGCGGAAAATAAATCTACGCTATTACATCGATTGTGCGGGAAATGTAAACTACGCTACTTACATGAATTTGACAACCTATACACTTGATCTAGGAATTTAAATTGCAATAAGATAAAAAAAATATATTTTTTTGGATATTTTGATGATTGATTTTAATTAGAATTAATGCATGATTAATTTAATTAAAATGAGAAAGAGGTGGAAATAAAATTTAAACCTAAAAATTAAGTTTAAAATATGTTCAAAATGCTTGTCAATTAATTTTAAAATAAAACTATTTTTTTTGGATTTTTTGAAATTGATTTTGAAATTATTAAGTTAAATAATCATATAATTATACAAATAATTACACAAATAATTAAAACTTAAAGATAAAATTATCCTAAATATGTACAAAATTAGCCTATAATATATAAACTATATTTAATATAAAGAACAATTTTTTTTTATGATTTTTTGATTGGTTGAAAAATTAAAAAGCAAATATATAAATATATACTAATTAATTAAACAAAATATTTTAATATTTAAGAAAAAATAAAATATTTTATGTCAAAAAATAATAGATTATTTTAGAAACCTAAAAATATTTTTATTATATTTTTTTGATTTTTAAAACTATTTTAAATTAATTTTGTAAAGAAAATAAAATAAAATAGAAAATATATAAAACAATGATCATGTGTGGCAAACCCCTAGGGTCTATGATGAACCTGCAAGACAAGGAGCGTTAGATTAGAGGATTAAAATGATCTGATGGACATGGATACGTGGCGCATGGTAACAGTCTAGTCAGCGAAGCATCGGATCCAAGAATAAGACAAAAAGCGCGTTTTTCAAACTGACCAATCAGATGGTGCCACGCCTTCGTCTTCAACCTCCAGCCAACACTTTTAACAGCGTTTTTTGCTTAGAAGCGCTGTAATAGATGAAACTCATCCCTGCAAAATAGCAAATAGGGGTAAACAAGCATAGAAATTTTTCGCGACATATCCATTTGATTCGTCTTGATTCACTGAATTCAACCATGCCCTTAATTTTGTCTAATTTTGCCTTTTAAGAAAAACCCTAAAATAGAGTTGAAGAACCCTAAAATGGTATCTTCATGGATACGTGTTCAAACTTCAATTAACCATCCAGAAACGATCAGAACAATGAACTAAATTCAAATATATGATTACATCTGGTTAAAAATGCATGAATGATCAGGTATGAAGTGATTTAGGTTTGAACAAACCGTGAGCTATATTGCTCGATTCTTTGAGTTTCAAAGCTTGAAACTGATTGGAATAGATTCAGTGATGCTTAAGGATGATGTTTAAGTGTTTAGTTTGGATTAAAAATGGCTTAAACTGAAAATTCGAATTTCAAGTTTCTTTGAAAATTTTAAATGTGTTACAAGTGTGTTACAAGCATAGGTTTGGTTGTGATCTTGTCTCTTCTTTGATTGATGAAGTGTTATACTTCATTTATAGGCAAGGAAGCACTTAGAAACTAAGCTAAGAAGCAATAAGTGCTTTGTTGAATTTTTGAATATTATAACATATGTAGCTTTGAATTCAAGCAACCATGGCTTGATTTTTCCACTCTCTTCTGCTGTACTAGCTCCTTGTGGCAGAGTTTTGAATGCTTCTTGATGACTCATGCTTAAGATTCAAGCTACATATTATCCTTCCATTTCTTTTTTTCAATTTAATCTTAAATGTGATAAAATTAAACCAAAAAAAGAAACAAAAATGCTATGGGCCTTGGCTTGGTCGTGGGAGGCCCTTCACATTATGGGGAACATGTTTGGATCATGAAAACTTGGCCTCTTTTGGAAAAAAAATGTTTTTGATCAATGTTGATTTCATGCATTTTCCCAAAAAATGGCCAACTTCAACAAGGCATAAATCCCTCAATTTTTATCATATGAAGAAGTTCTTGTACTTTTTAGAAACCTCAGAGAGTCCTCTAACCAGTGTCTTTGGTCTCATATCAAAATGAGTTTCCATGCTCCTTGTGTGTCCTTTTGAAAAAAGTGACTTTTTGTTGACTTTGAAAATGACCTGTAATGTCTTGGTTCATATTTTTTAAATGGTGAATCTAATGACCATGGGACCAATTGCTTTTGAAAGATAATTAATTTCCTTCAAAATGAGCTTTTGTTTGAATTTTTTGGATGAAGGATGAGAGAGTTATGACCAGTCAAAGTTCAATTGACTTTTTATGAGAAAACCGTAATTTTGAAACTTAGGGTTTTGTTGATTTTTGATCTTTCCTTGATGAATTATGATCAACCAATGATCAAATGATGAATCTTTTGACAAAATATGGATGTTGACAAAAAAAATTCATTTTTGACTGTCTGTTGACTTTTTGGTCAAACGGGTCGTCTGTTGACTGTTTGAACTGCTGACTATGCGTCTGAGTGAATTGAAGTTTGAAAATTTGTATGGTGGTACTTTGAGATATATGGAGGTCCATGAAATCCATTTGAGGTCTCAAAAACTTGTTCTCCAGAAAAAGAAACAAGAAACCCTAGTTAGGGACTATTTGTGTAGGAGACAGTTAAGCGTACCTGATTTTTGTGCAGTGCTGAGTCTCTGCTAATCATGTGATATTCAGAAGACTTCTAGAACAAAAATCTTGGAATTTTGAAATGCAAAAGATTGATTTGATTGATGGTACAAAACACGGAGAATTGCACTGTCAGCGGTTTTTGACTGTCTACTGACTGTTCAGGTATTAAAGTGAAAATTCAACAGTCAAAGTTAATTTTTCTTTTTGTTGTGTTAATGGTGAAAATTTATTTACATGAGTTGTTAGAAAAACACAGACATAATAAATAAATAATATATACTGTACGCAAACAAAATTACCGATAATAGCCTTGAAAAATATTTAATGCATAGTGAAATAAATATTTAACTGGCAGAAAACACACAAAAGATTATCTGGATAATTAAACTACAGTACGACAAATAATACGACATTTAATACTGACAGTACAAATATTACATAATATAATGAACAGTACGACGAGTAAAGGGTACGTTAAAAAAATAAAAGATACGACAAACTTTAAGAATGACGATTAATAACCCATGCTATAAATAATAGCATATAGATGATTGGGAGTGTAAACATCGCAGGTCCGCATTTCTCAGGACTATGCAGACAGAAGAAGGACATGATTACCACCACGACAGTGATGACCAGAAGAAAACACGTTTCCATCCGCTTCGCCATTTTTGCCGGTGAAGAAGAGAGAATGAATATGAAGTAGGAATTTTGAGAGATGATTTAGAATTTGATGTGAGATTTTATAAAAAAAAAAGAGAGGTATTTATAGAATGAAAAGAAGGATAAAGACGTTGGGGAATGAAGTGATTCCGTAAAAAAAGGAAAATTTGAGTGGAAGTAGGATTTGAAAGAAAGTGTATGGTAGGGTTTGAAAAAAGAGATGTATAGAATAAAGTTAGGATTTGAAAGAAAGAGATTTGAAAAGAAAGGAAAAGATTTTGAAAATAACAGAATATAGTACAAAAATTAGTGGGAAACAAAAGTTAATAATAATTTACTTGTTACCAGTACAGTCTGAATCCCCGGACTCTGCGCCTGCAAAAGATTTAATTCTGTACCAATTGCGTCAGTACTATTTATCTGTAAATAAATCTCAAAATAAATAGCGCGTGTGAAGTAATAAACAGTACTTGGCGTTTGTGTAAGAATAAATTCAACAGCGAGCCAAAATACCGTATAAGAAAAATTCTTAAAACCAAGTATTCATAAATCAGGATATTTATGGAATAAAAAATCCAAGATTATATGAAGCTCTTAATTTTTAGACAGAAGTTTTCTTGAAAAAAGATGCGGGCAAATTTTGGGGTATAACATCTCCACAATTAGAAACTACACAATCTTCAATATTCTGACTTGATTCTTTTGACCTTTAAATCGTAACAAACTGACATAACAAACTGACATAACAAACTATTGCTAAAATTACTCCACAATATAAGCTCCAAGATATTCTCCACAAATATCTTCATAAAATATGCTCCAAGTAACAACATTAAGTTGTTACACTTTGGCAACATATTCTCCTATAAAATCTTTCCACATTTAGTTTCCTAAATGTTCTCCTTAAATACAGCTCCTTATAGGATCCAATGTTTTAAGAATATTCTGTTTCTGTTATAACAGAATCCAAACTGTCAGCTCAATTCCGATGTCACGACATTGTCTTCGACATGTTGTTCCAGTTGTTGAAACATTTCAACACAACATGTTTTTCCATTAAATAGAACTTCAACCTTTTTTCTCTTACAAGTTATAATTCTATTTATCATATTGCTTCTAAATTAGTTTTACCAAACATAAAGCCAATCTGAAAACATCTTCAATCTCCCCCTTTGGCTTATTTTGGCTAAAACTAATTTACATAACCTTTGTATTACAAAAGCGTAAAAACATTACAATTCAGTAGCAGCAATTTAGAAGTCTTCAGTAGTCACTGTTTATGATATTTCAAACTTTACAAGTGACAGCCTTCAGTCTTCTTTTATGATGTTGAAACATCATACTAGGACATCTTTCTGGCAGGTCCAACTCCAATGTTCTCTCTTTCTTTTAAGGATCCCAAAGATCACACAAAGTTTCTTCCCCTTAAAAGTTGCTCTTCAGAGATAACGTAACATAACCATTTCTCCCCCTTTTTAGCCATAATAAGACAAAGACTTTATTGAAGGAGAACTCACTATAGCATAGGAAACATAACATCACAAATATCATCTTCATAGAGAAGGAGAAAAACTGAGGCCATGATGCACATGAGGAAGAAAATACTAAATGCTCCCCCTCAAACTGAGAATACGAAACAAATTGACACAACATCCTCTTTTAGAGCATAAGAGGATACTCACTATCGGAAAATTAAACACTTGGATTATCCATTTACAAACATAGAGAACCAAACCTCCATATTGGATAATTCAGAACACAAGACAGTCAGTGTTCATGACTTTAGAAAGACTCAATAACTTGGACTATCCATAGAGACAACAGACCTCTATAGAATGACTTAGAACACAAGAAACAATTTATGTTCATGACTCGAAACAAGACTCTAAATAGAAGACAAACTTAGAATAGAAAACCTATTCAATATCTTTGCAAAAACAACTGCATAGAAGGACCTCAGACTTAACAATGTCTAAACACTACCCTTATTCCCTATGTTTGTCACAAGTTAACAATCATAACCTATATAGACTCTAAACTTACCCATATCCGAAAAAAGGACATGAGAGACTCAAACAAGACTCAAGAGAAAAGAAGAAAAATGAAAACGAAAAGACTCTAGAAACCTGAGGAATTTAAATAACATACCTAGACTTTAACAAATGTCTTGATCAAGATATGTTATTTGCAAAAGAATTGCATCAGGTGGACTTGTGCAGTGGTTAGAACATGCACTATATCAGAACAAGTGATACACACCATCAATACATGTTTTAGATGATAATACATAGAATAATCCTTGCTGGTCTTTAAGAATAAAACATGTCTTGAGTTATGTTCTTACATCTTGTATGATATTGTTCTTCTGGCTTAAAGATTAGTCTTTGAGAGACTTTCCATTTGATTAGAAGCAGAATAACATTGTCCTTGCTGATCTTCATACTCTCTTACCCCCCCTGAGATATACAAATTTAGGACATCTTTGATGTTCGTCCTTGAAGCACCCTTCATTTGGAATTTGCTTCAGTTTCCAAATTTAGAATCTTCAGTTTGCTTGCTACACAATATTCAGATTGCCACACTCTGCAACTTGAAGTAGAAGAAACTATATTGTATAACCATAAATTAATCTTCAGCAGATAAGTCTGAACCTTATCTCTCTGGTGTCTTCAACAGTAGTGATGATGTATTTTCATGTAGAGCTTTTTCTTCATCACATACTTTTTCTCTTCATATAGTTATTGCAAATATCCAGCTCCCATTAAGACATTTAACAGTAACATTATGCTTCACCAGATACCATTGCCACACTTCCTAAACTTGTGAAGATAACAGTGAACATTAACATTTAATTCACACTAGTGCATGAATTCTTCATACAAATACTCAGCTCCCGACAGAGTATAAGAATCTTGCATTCAGGCTGCACATCTAATAAGTACTAAGTCTCCCGTCAAAGTACCTCTCATTTAGTCACTTAGAATTCACTACTCACACTAGATCATTTTGACTGATTACCTCTTCACACTTATATACTTTCCTCTTGGCAATAAAATACTAAATAACTAAAGACCTTGAGATGATGTTGTAACATTTGATATGACATCATCCTTCATGGTTCTTAGTTGACATCTCTAACATCCAATTCATAGCACTTGGGGTGGAAACAATAGAGTGTAATTATCAGCAACATCCAGACATATCAAGCAATAGATTAACCAACATCTCAATAAGCTTTTCTTCAGACTTTCATTCTGATTTTGAGATGATGGATGCCATAGTCTGTACCTATAGAGGATATTCCCTCATTTAGGTTTCTAGAATAGACTCAGTTATGACATGACACTGAATTAGTCAGATTCTTCTGAGCCATCTGGCTTCCTTGATTCTACATAACACTACCCTTTCTGGATAACAACAAGAGCAGTCAACATTTGTGACCACATTTCACTGTGGTTGAGACACAGTATTCAGCTCCAACAACTGCTCTATGATTATGAATGACAATCCACATATCTGGTTCCTTTGATCAGAAGAAGATACCAGATATAAGCTCATCTTGATTTAAACATAAAGGATCAGATAGGAATACCTTCACGAGTCTTCTTTAGCACTGAGCTTTTACTCCTAAACTCCCATAAATTAAGATTTGGAGTAGAAGTACATGTTGATTGTGTCCTGATCAACTTATAATCAGATGTCTCCTCTTCCAGACCAGGAGTAGGTTCCAAACCAATGTTCTCACACTACATTAGCTTAGCACCAGAACATCTGTTCTTTAGCTGGTAGCTGCATACCAGTACTAATGTCCCAACATCTGGTAGGACATCTGTTCCTCCTTCAAGGAACACTCCAGCCTTGAAATTCTTCAAGGTACACACTTGCAGATGATTATGAATATCATCGATCAATTGACATTCATCAACTCTAATAAACCATGCCATTATGAGTGGACTCGAGAGATTACTCAAGTATCTTTGAGACTTTAATTATAGCTGTAAGGTTCTGCCATACATTCTGTTGAATATAAATAACCCTAGAATCTTTCTTTTACAATAGGGGTTGCACCAGAGGCTATGCAGAGGAAAATAGCCATACTTCAATAGAATTCACAATGCTTGCTTCTCCACCAAGCAACAAACTAGACCCTACTCCAAACATCAAATCCTGATTATAAACCTTAATTACAGAGGTTACCTTATCAGAGTCTTCACTCCCGCATGAAGCTTTTGATAATACTCTTCTCTGTATATAATGATTGAACAATGCAATCCAAAATCCTCACTCCCGCATGAAGTTTCTGAATTTAATCTTCTTGTCCAAGCATCATTATCTTCTTTAATCAAGAAGGTACAACGGCTCTGGCCAGGTTGGTCTAGTCTTCCACAAATAGGTCCATCCTCCACTTCAAGGGACCATACAGTATGAAAACTCCTTGTTCAAACAATCTTCTACCTTGTACACAACCAGAAAGTATTCCCATGGATCTCATTGAGAAACAGACAAGATGCCTGCTCTGATACCAATTGAAATACTGGTAAGACAGAACTCAAATGTCATATAGGATGTCGTGACATCTGATATGACATTAAGAAAACAGACAAGGTAGGAATACATAATCACAGTGCAGAAAATAAAGAACACAACATAATAGTTCACCCAGTTCGGTTTAATCAACCTACTCTGGGGGCATACCAAGCCAGGGATGAAGTCCACTATTAGCAGTATCAATTTAGAGCTAAACTCCCAGTTTACAACTCCTCACTTAATCACTACCCAATGGCCCATCTACCTAGGTTCTCCCTAGATATGGAACATTTCCATTCCACTCCCAATCATAGCAATGATGTCTAGCAGTTAACACCTCAGCCACTGCATCGACGACCTAATCACCAACATTCTAAATACACAAACAAACATAACCTGGAGTTGCTTAACAGCTTCCTCCAAGAACACAACATCTCTTACCTACAGGCTTCGAGATTTACACTAAACTTCTCTTGCTTAACAGCTTCGAGAATTACATATCAGTGACCATCCCACAATCCGGGTGTTTCACCTTACAAACTCAGCCCTTAAAAATTACATTGTTAAAATTAAGGCAGGTACAAAACTTAGGTTACAAAGCATCTATTTATAACCTATTCCAACTGGACTTGGGCCTTTAATCACAACATTATTTGCTGTTACAAATCAGCAGAATTCTTCTGCTAAAAGAAAGGTCTTTAATCATAAGTTTCCTAAATTGTCTCCACAATTAGAAACTACACAATCTTTAATATTCTGACTTGATTCTTTTGACATTTAAATCGTGACAAACTGACATAACAAACTGTTGCTAAAATTACTCCACAATATAAGCTCCAAGATATTCTCCACAAATATCTCCATAAAATATGCTCCAAGTAACAATAATAAGTTGTTACACTTTTGCAACAGATTCTCCTATAAAATCTTTCCACATTTTGATTCCTAAATGTTCTCCTTAGATACAACCCCTTATAGGATCCAAATGTTTTAGGAATATTCTGTTTCTGTTATAACAGAATCCAAACTGTCAGCTCAATTCCGATGTCACGACATGGTCTTTGACATGTTGTTCCAGCTGTTGAAACATTTCAACACAACATGTGTTATGGACCGACCCAATCATTCTAATGGGGCCTATCCAACCTTCGACCCAAGGCTCCTTAGACCATGCGTGGAAGCCTCCCCCGGATCGCTCCGGGAAAAGGCCCAGGACAACCGACCACGAGAGAGCCTCGTGCCCGGTAAGCAACCAGCTCGCGCGTCACCTAAATCTCCACCTTAGAATAAGGAGTCAATTCCGTATAAGGACACCCTATAAATAAGCCTCTCGCCACAGAGGGCAAGGTAATCTTTTCTTACCCCAAAATTCTCTCACTTTGTTGTACCTTGTGGAACACATACTTACTTTGGCATCGGAGTGCTTTGCAGGTACAACCCTTTTTTTCCACTCTCAATCGTTCCGAATTTCAAGCCTTCATTGTTGTTGGCCATCTGATCCGCTCGGTATGATCAGTGGCGCCGTCTGTGGGAAAATCCAGCTCCCCTGTTCCTCTTCTTGCACCTTCTTGATCCATTCTTGCCTCCTGCAAGAACCCAGGAACCAAAGCTCTAATCAACTATTACTCATGGCTGACAATAACGAAGACTCCTCTTCATTAGACGCTACGATACTCAACAAAAACGACATCTCCGTCGTCATACCTCCATCCAGGAACACCGTCCCTCGCGAAGGTGCCACAACATCTCCTTCCCCAAGAGATCTCCAAAACGATACACTCCAGCGTCTCGAGAATATAGGCGGGAAGGACAACCACGAAGAGATTCTGGGCAACCCTTTCCTCTCCAAGGGTCAGACTCCCTAGGACCAGACCATAACCGCCGTTCTGGCCGCTCTTGCCCAGACCAACGCGCTTATTCAGCAGCAAAACGACGGGATCGGGGCACTCGAGCAAAAACGCCGTTCAAAGACTCCCCCCGGTCATAAACCTCACTCTCAGCGCGACATGGTTCCCAAGAAACGCCCTCGTTCGCCCTCCCCCAGGGAGAACGTGGGTCCCGCCTCCAAGAAAGGGTCAAGCGACCACCGCTCCCGACACCGATCACGTTCCCCTCGACCAAAAAGAAGATCCCGGTCACCTCCGTCAAAGCACGACGATAACCGGAGGCGACACAGGCGGAGTCGCAGCCGATCCTCCACTCAATCTTGGAAGCACCCCTGCCGGCCGGTCTTGAAAACCCCCTTCTGCTGGGCAGATACGACGGGACCACCGATCCAAACGAGCACATAGAGAACATCGACGCCCTTCTAGATTACAGAGGGGTGCCCGGTGCCATCAAATGCCGCTTGTTCCCTACCACCCTGCGCAAAGGAGCCATGACTTGGTATAAAAGTTTTCCCGATGAATCCATCACTTCCTGGAAGGTGCTCGGGAAACTGTTTTCCAGACACTTCACGGCCTCCCGAAGACACCCCAAGTCAGAAGCCTCCTTGGAAGCCATCATCCAAGGAAAAGACGAGTCCTTACGGGCTTATATAGAAAGATTCAACAAGGAAGCCGTGCAGGTATCCACAACTGTTCATATGAAGAAATTCTTGCTCGAGCGAGGCCTCCATCCACGCTCAGACTTCGTCAAAGCCGTCGGAATCGAAACACCGGCCACTCTGTACGAATTCTTCCTCAAAGCCCAGGCATATATACAATATGAGGAAAAGGAAGCCGCTCATGCAGTCCGTAACTCCTGGCAGGAAGAAAGTAGTAAAAATGGCCGACAAGACGATTCCCGTCGGGGAACAGACAAAAAGAAAGACGACAAGGGCCGAGATCCCAAGGACTACAAAGCCCCAGCCGGGAAGTTCCGAGAGTACACCCCGCTCAATGCTTCGAGGTAACGCATCCTAAACGAATGCGCGAATGCCGAATTTCAGACGGGCAAGGTCCGCTTCCCTAAGACCATAGCGGCGCGACCAAACATGGACAAATCGAAGTTCTGCCAATTCCACAAGGGCCACGGGCATAACAGTGAGGACTGCATCCACCTGAAGGACACCATGGAAATATTGATCCGGGAGGGGCCCCTGAAGCAATACGCAAAGAAGCAAGAGGCTGCCAAAGAAGCCAAACCGATCACCGAGGAAAAGCCGACGGAGGATATGCCCGCCATGCAAGTAGCCATGAGCGTCACTAGGCCAGAAGACTTTTACCTCCCTGATTGGGCCAGAGCATTAACCGTCCCCTCTCCTCACGGCTCATGGGAAATGTTCCCATCCGCCATGGTCATATCCGGCGGGGGATTCAGCAAACTTACCGTCGGATCCGTAAAACGAAAATTCGACGAGCTACTCTCCGCCAGCTCGACCAAAGCCGCTGCTCTCGACCACGCCAGAGGCAGCCCATCCTCTATAAGTTTCTACAATGAGGAACTGCCCGGCGGAGCGCCCAACGTGACCATCCCCCTCCTCATCCGGGCTCGGATGGCCAACTTTGACGTGCGACGCATACTAGTCGATCAAGGGAGATCGGTGGACATCATGTACTCCCAACTGTTCAAAACACTGCAGCTCGACGACAACCACCTTACCCCCTATGTAGGATCAGACCTACAAGGTTTCAATGGCACTATGGCAAAACCGTGGGGGTTCGTCGAGCTCATCGTTTCCATTGGATCGGCAGAAACCGCGAGGGTCATCAAAGTCCAATTCTTGGTCATCGACTGCCCCTCAATCTATCCGTGCATCTTGGGACGCCCGACCCTGGCCGAGTTAATCGCAGTCCCCTCAACCGTGCACCTCAAACTCAAATACTACACGGCCAAAGGACATGTCGCGACACTCAACGGCGACATCGGAGCAGCCAGAAGATGCTTCGAAGCCTCCGCCAAAGGCCTAAGTTCGATAAAGACAGCCCCTCAGGACAAAGCAGCGACCATCATCTCCGAACCCAACAAACCAATCCCGCTCATCGACACTGTCGACCTAGACAGCCGCTTCCTTAAGGAACCTGAGCAGGGCACACACTCGGGGACATCAGAGGAGGGCTTCCGGCCGATTCCAGACGGAGATTTCGAGCTCGTAGCCCTCGGGGAGGATCCGACCAGAGGAGTCAAAATCGGAGCAGACTTACCGGAGCTCGCCAAAAGACAACTCAAAGCTTGCCTCCGCGAGAATGCCGACCTGTTCGCCTGGAGCGCAGCCGAGATGCCCGGACTTGACCCAGAAGTGGCTTCCCATCACCTGACTATCGACCCCGTCGGCAAGGCTGTCGCCCAGAGGAGGAGAAAGCAATCACCAGAGAAAACGGTTGCGGCCGAACTAGCTGTAAAAGACCTCCTAAAGGCGAAATTTATATCAGAGGCCAAGTACACCACTTGGCTTTCCAACGTTGTACTTGTTAAAAATCAAATGGAAAATGGCGCATGTGCATTGACTACACCGACCTTAATAGGGCTTGCCCGAAAGACGCGTATCCCCTACCCAATATAGACAAACTAGTTGATAATTCCGCCAGTTTTAAATTACTATCGTTTATGGATGCATATTCCGGGTATAACCAAATACCCATGTCTAAAACTGACAAAAAAATACACGGCCTTCATGACCGAATCGGGCAACTATTACTACAATGTAATGCCCTTTGGTCTGAAGAACGCCGGCGCAACGTACCAACGCATGATGAACAAAGTGTTCCAGGCCGAAATTGGCGATATGCTCGAAGTCTACATGGACGACATGATCGTCAAATCCCAAAAAGAAACCGATCATGCCGCCCACCTCAAAAACGTCTTCGAGCAAGCCCGAAAGTGCAAAATGAGGTTCAACCCCGATAAGTTCATTTTCGGCGTCCGAGCAGGAAAATTTCTCGGTTTCTACCTAACCGAAAGAGGAATCGAAGCGAATCCGGACAAATGCAGGGCCTTCTTGGTCTTACCCATTCCAAACTCGAAGAAATCAATCCAAATGCTAAACGGCATGCTCACGTCACTATCCAGGTTTGTGGCCAAATCCGCTCAACATGCCCTGCCCCTGTTCAAACTCCTGCGTAAAGAAATCGCCTTCGAATGGACAGAGGAATGCGAGCACGCTCTCTCCCATCTCAAGCAAGCCCTCTCAAGCCCGCCAGTCTTATCCCGACCCAAAGCCGGAGAGACCTTGTATCTCTACCTCGCCGTGGCCACCGAGGCCGTCAGTGCATCCTTAATACGAGAAATCCCAGAGGGCCAGAGACCCATTTATTTCACGAGCAAAGCGCTCAAAGGACCCGAAGTTAGATACCAACAGATCGAAAAAGTCGGGCTCGCACTAGTGACTGTAGCAAGAAGACTCAGGCACTACTTCCTGGCCCACACTATAATCGTGCAAACCGAGCAACCCATAAAACAATTGCTTGCGCGTCCAGACATGGCCGGGAGGATGCTCCGCTGGTCGCTAGAACTCGCAGAGTTCGACATAAAGTACGAGGGAAGAAAGGCCCTCAAAGCACAGGTCCTAGCAGATTTTGTGGCCAAAATGGCTTTCCCCGAAACAACAAACAACAATGCCCGAAGATGGACCCTATACGTGGACGGGGCATCGAGCTCATCCGGGAGCGGGGCAGGAATTATACTGGAAAACGGGGAAGGGACCCTCATAGAAGTGTCCCTCTCCCTCTCATTCCCAACATCCAACAATCAGGCCGAATACGAGGCTCTGCTCGCCGGATTGCGCCTTGCAAATGACCTAGAAGCCGAGGAAATTGAGGTGTTCACTGACTCCCAACTGGTCGCTTCCCATATCTCGGGCGAATATCAAGTCAAAAGTGAGACCCTCGCTGAGTACTTAACCCTCGTGCGCGGAAGACTGGCCTGATTCAGGAGCGCCAAAATAAAACATAACCAAAGAGAACACAATTCTCGAGCGGATGTCCTGTCAAAGCTAGCCAGCACAAGGAAGAAAGGGGGCAACAAATCTGTGATTCAAGAAATACTACCAAAACCCAGCACCGAACCTTTGCCCGGGCTAGCACTGGTAAACGCAATTGGAGACACATCCTGCTGGATGACCCCCGTATACAACTATTTAACAAGCGACCTTCTGCCCGCCGATCTCAAGGAGGCCTCAATAATCCTAAGGAGAGCCTGCTCGTACGTCTTGATCGAAAATCGGCTCTACAGACGAGGATTCTCCATACCTCTCCTTAAATGCATTGACGAGGGCACGACCCCCCACATACTCTGAGAAATACACGAAGGAATCAACTCCCAACACCTAGGAGGAAGATCCCCCGCTCGGAAAGTACTCCGGGCCGGATACTATTGGCCCACTGTCGCGGGGAAAAATCATCGTTTGTGGGATGAGACACCTGATGCCTTCTTTGGGCTCGACTGCTCAAGAAAAAGATTTTTCTTTGTTTTTGTCACGACCAAACTTTTTATTATTTCCAAAGTAGGAAAAGGAAAAAAGCTGCAATAACCTTAAAAGTGGGGGAGAGATCTTGGGTAAGAGGGTTGGTTATACGAAGGGAAGGTATTAGCACCCAACGTATCTATAGTACTCTATAGGCTTCTTTGTTATGTTTTTCATTCTATGTTATGGTGGAGGTTCTGTTGTGAAATAGGTGGGAAACTAAGGTGTTTGTTTGATTATGCTCGCAAAGATCATCGCAATCTTCTGCATACATATCCCTTAGAGGGAATCAGAGCATCTGTAGCTCGGGGTCTACGGGTGCTAAGGTTTGAGTGGTTTGAGGGAGAAGTTTTGCTCGCCAAGGATACGACCTTGTGCCTACGTATTCTCAAAGGGATGTTGAGAAAGTCAGAGCAATCGTAGTTCCCACTTATGCTAGTGGAAGCAAAGGATAAGAGACAAATGTCATCTAAATGTTCGATGTATCTAATCTATATCATCACATACATCTGTTTGTTTTTGTTTGAAATCTTTTCATTATAAGCCCTGGGCTGTTCCACTTATGGTGCTTAGAATGATAAAGATGATTTTTGTTTAGCCAGCCTTGTGGCAAAAACTTTCAATGAAGTCAGCCTTGTGACAAAAAGTTTTGATTAATCAGCCAGCCTTGTGGCAAAAGTTTCGACGAAGCCAGCCTTGTGGCAAAAACTTTGATTAATCAGCCAGCCTGGTGGCAAAAAGTTTGATTGATTAGCCAGCCTTGTGGCAAAAGAGTTATTTGATTGATTGATTGTTTGTGATGATATAGATGAGATACTCCTATCATAGAGATGATAAATGTCTAATCTCCTAGGGTATTTGTTTTGGATATTGGGGATGCTTATAAGAAGCCTGTGGGTCCTTGTACGAAGCCCAAGAGGAGGCTATCCGAGGGTCCTTGCATTGTAAGCCCAAGAGGAGGCTATGGGAGGGACAATCGAGGGTCCTTGTATTGTAAGCCCAAGAGGAGGCTATGGGAGGGACAAGTCGTTTGTACGAAGCCCAAGAGGAGGCGTGGTATAGTTGGTTTGAGCTCTTAGAGCGATTTCACCGGGAAACCATACTCTATGTCCTAACCTAAACTAAGGGAGATTCTTTGCACGAAGCCCAATAGGAGGCTATGGGGAACCTAGTGTTGTACTAAGTTGAACAAGTATATATAATACGATCACAAATATGAACAAGTACGAACAAATATGAACAAGTACATGAACAAATATGAACAAGTATTAACAGTTATATATGACAAGGTGTGTGTATACAATGGAGTTTATGAAGGAAATATACCTGTAAGGATGATCCATTTGTAAACACGGGGGCTCGGGACTTATACTCGGGGAGAGGCACATTGAGTTTATTCAAAGCTATGTAAACAAATATTTACAAGGGAGGTTGAGACTTATACCTACATGGAGGCCCATGGTATTTTTGGGAAGATTTAAAGAAAACCTTCATTTTTGATTTGTTATTCGAGGTTAAAAACACATTGATCGAGGTATGTACAAAAAGGTGTATGTACAATGAAATACCTAATTTCATGTAAGGGAATGGGACTTATACCTACATGGAGGCCCATGTTTTATTTTATAAAACATGGTTGATTGTTTTGTTAAAAGAGAGGTTTCGTCGTTTGAAAAACTGTTTGAAAGTTTTGTTTTGAAAGAAGTTTTCTGTTTAAAGAAAAACTGTACAAAGAAAAAGGAATGGGACTTATACTCTCTAATATTCGAGAGGCCCAGTTGTTTTGAAAATCAATTGATCAATCCAAAAATATTTGATCAAGAGTTTTTTGAAAAGAAAACCAAAAAGAAATGGTTTATTGTTTTGAAAAACTTTGATTGTTTGTTTTAAAACAGTTTGAATTTTGACAAAAGTCAACTTAATTAAGATAAAAAACAAATTTTATGCTTAATTAAGACCTAAGTGATTAGGGTTTGATCACAAAATATTTACAAGTGATTAAGTTTTGAAAATTAAGTGAAAAAAACTATTTTCAAAGTATTAAAAACATTTAAAAACAAGTCACTTTAAACTTAATAAAAACACATTAAATAAATATTTTTTTGTGATTTTTTTAGATATTCATAAAATATATATATTAAATATGAAGTGTGCAAAAAATGAAGTAGAAATGATTAATTTTGATTGGTTAATTAATTAAGTGAAGTTGTAAAGAAAATGAAGAAAATATGTGTTAAAAAAAGGTTTTGGTCCCTAAGGGTGTTGAACCCACGACCTGGAGGTTGTTTCTCAAAACAAAAGCCAACTGAGCCACGCTTGTGGCTTGTAATATACACGCGTCCATTTAATTATAAAAAAAACAAGAATTTGAATTTTCTGAACAAAAAAACGCGCCAAAAACACCAACCCTATTTGATTTTGAAAATTTCTGAAACTGGATTGTTTTGATCAAGTGGATAGTCTAACTCACTTGATTTTTCAGAAGGAACATGATGGTACCATTTATTTTCATTTATTTTCACTCTAAGGCCATTGATTTTCTGATGAACACGAAGAACCCTAATTCTGAGATTGATCATGAAATCGTATATGTGCAAGATAATTAGCAATTGATTGAGGGTTAATGATCAGTGATAGTGCAGAAACAAGATGGCAAAGCAATATTTCATTTAGGATGCATGTATGATAGAGTTTGAAGTTCAAGTGCACCTACCTCAAAAACGGCCAAACTGAGAATTGAATTTTGAGCTGGAGGTGTTACAGATGCTTTGTAATGATCTGGATAGCTTCAATGATGATTATGGAAGGTGTCTGGATGCTTGGAACAACCTGAATTCATCTGAGCATGGTCATGGTACCCGATCTGCAGTATGTCTCAAGTGAGGATCAAGCTTGATGATTTTGATGTTTCAGATCATGGATGATGGTTGGAACAGTTCATATGAAGTATATGGATGATGTTTAAAAGGTTAGTTTGGACAGAATTGGCTTGGTATGGATTTTGGCATGATAAGGCTCTCTTTATGCATATATGGAAGTGAGGTAGTGATTTTGGAATTTAGGTGTTTTTGGGGTGTGTGAGTGGATCAAACACATCACATATGATGTTTATGAGTTGTTGGAACCACCATCTTGGCCAGAACTTCAATGGTTTAGAGGTTGGAAATTCTACCTCTTTAAAACTTAAGAAACTTGCATTCTAAGAAAGAAAGATAAAACCTAGGATTTGTGAGGTTTTGGTGTGATTTGAACAGTGGAAATGACCTCTATTTATAGGCCAAGGATTCTGAATACAAGCCTTTGCAAGTTGATCAAAGAGTGATGATTTGGCTTAAGAGATAGAATGGAATCTTTTACATTAAATGCAAAATGGTTAAAATGACTTAACCATGGTTAAACTTCCAAACTTCTTATCTCCTTCCATTCTGATCTTCAAATCAGAAAATATCTCTCAATTATTGCATTGATGCATCATTACTTGCATTATAGGTCATATAGTGTTGAAACTTAGTGAAAATGGTTTGAAATTTCATGCATAATGCCTCTAATGACAAAATTCAAAACCATGGCTCCTCTCAATATTTTTTCATGCTATTGGACATTTTGGAAAGCTCGTGTTATGTACTTCAAAATCCTTGTTGAAAGTTTCTTCAAGACCTTTAAGGAAATGGGTGAAAAAGAGCCATGAACTTTGAAGAAAGTGAGATTTTAAGTGTATTTTTCAAAAGATACCAACTATGAAGCTCCATATCTCTTAAATGGTTGATCTTTTGGAAAAACATTTTATGTGACAAAGTTGTTTATTGGATCAAAATCTACAATTTTCATGTTGGAAGTTTTTTTCAGTTTGTAGGTGAAATTTTGAGTTATTCCCTTCCAAAGTTTGGAAAAAACCATTGAAAAACACTTAGAAAATTTTCTAAGTATGAAAGTCAAACTTTTGACTTTTTGATTCTTGATTGATTTTCTTGATTTTCCTTGATCAAATGACTTCATATATCATATATTGATGATTTGAAACTTCAAAAGTCATGGTTGACCAAAATTTCCAAAAAGTCAATGGTGATCTTGTACAGTTGACTTTTTCAGACGAATCGCGTTTCTGAAGATTTCAAATGAACCAGGCTATCCTCACCAAATGAATGGTATGAATGGATCACATTGAATTATTGGAGGACCTTGAGCCATGGTTTAAGTTGTGGCACCATGTTCTGATTAAAAAGTCAGTTGTTCAGGTGAATTTGGTCAAAAACCCTAATTGTCGACCTGATGAAATTGATGACTATGGATCTTGAATTGAGATACAATTTCCATTGGATATTGTCATAGGGATTATTTGAAGATGATTAAAACCTTTGAGTGATCCACTGGAGCTTTTTAGGGTTTCTCAAATGTAATCCCTGATTTCAGTCCCTGATAGTTCAAAAACCCTAATCTGATGATTTGAAATTTCACTGTTGATCAGTCCATGTGTAGGGGATGTCTTGAGCCAATAGATTAGGTCAAAATGATGTACTTGGGGTCTTGAGGTCATGTCCCAAGTCATTAGGTCAAATCCTGAGCAAAAGTCAGGGGTGTGCTATCTTCAGTCAAAACCCTAATCTGGTTGATTCAAAGTCTCTGAGCTTGTTGAAATGAATCTTTGAGGACCAAATGTTGATTGTTGATGAAGATGGTTCTTTTGAGATGAAGGGAAAACAAAACCCTAACTGATTGTTGCTTGTACTGATGAATGACTTCTTGTTTAAATCCTGCTGAGTCACAAGTAACAAACACAAGCTATGCAATTTGTTAGAGATGCAAATGATGCATATGCAAATGATATGAGGTGGTATCTTAGGTCAAAAATTGGGGTATGACACCCACCATGCAGCAGGACACCAAAGAATACGTAAAGAGATGCGACAAATGCCAGCGCTTTGGGGACATGTACCTCGTACCCCCCAACGAACTCAAGTCTTTGTCGTCTCCCTGACCATTCGCCTGGTGGGGCATTGATCTCCTTGGTCCGTTCGTGACCGAGAGCAATCAGAACAAATACCTCATAGCCGCGGTCGACTACTTCACCAAATGGATCGAAGCCGAACCGTTGGCCAAAATCACATCTCTAAACGTACTCCGTTTCTACAAAAGGAACATCCTCGCCCGATTCGGGATACCTCTTGCCATCATCACCGACAACGGTACCCAATTCACCGATGGGCGCTTTCAAGAGTTCGTCACGAAATTAGGAACCAAAAACACTTCGCGTCAGTCAAACACCCCCAGACAAACGGGCAAGCCGAGGCCACCAACAGAATAATCCTGAGGGGCATTAGAAGAAGATTAGACGAGAGCAAAAAGGGATGGGTAGAGGAACTACACAACGTCCTCTGGGCCTATCGTACCACCCCACACTCTACCACCGGGGAAACCCCTTTCCGACTTACATATGGGACAGAGGTCGTGATCCCCGTCGAAGTGCACGTGCCCACCAGGCACACCGAGGAACCCCTCGAAACAGAAGGCAACCTCGAGGCAATTAGAGAAGAGCTCCACCAGGTCTAAGAAATCCGGACGGGAGCCGCACTGTGCGAAGCCTCGCTCAAGCAAAAAATTGCCCTACGACACAATACAAAGGTCATTAAACGGGAATTCGAGGTAGACAACCTAGTACTTAAAAGAAACCACAAAGACTCCCTAGAGGGAAAAATGGCCGCCAACTGGGAGGGCCCTTATCGCGTCCGAGCAAAGACCGAAAATGGGGCGTATTATCTGGAAAACCTGCAAGGAGAAGAACTCGCTCGACCTTGGAATGCTGAAAAGCTCAAACATTATTATAGCTAAAACACAGGTGCGGCCCGGGTACACGCTGAGCACCTAAAGGAATAAAACAAAAAGACAGAAGTCCGCTCTCTTAATCGAACGGACTCCTTGTCCTTCGGGGGGCACGAATACCGAGCACTCCCGTTGTAAACAAGTACCATGTCGGCAGAACACCCCGCTCGCGAGGGGACCGTTCACGCCATGAGGCTCGGAACTCAGCACAACAAAATCCGAGACTCACCCCCTCGCCAGGCACTTGTCCCCGGCAATCAACCACAGTTCCACACACTTGGCGATCAATACATTACAGTCGAGCAAATCTTCCAAAAAAGCAAAATAAAAAAAACTGATAAACACACAGAAAACACAACAACATCACTTTATTTATCATTCATGGGAGTTACAAAACAAATACCAAATAAAAAGAAAACGCTTTACTCCGCCCGACGGGAAAATTCCTCCGAATGAAGATACTGATACCAATCTTCATCCCACTCTGTCTCGGAACCATCAGCGTCAACCACGACCCTCACCCCAGACGGCTGAGCTTGAGCATCCAGGCCTCGGGCCCCCTGGGAACGAGAAGCAGAGTCGGTTGAAACCTTCTTCTCATTCACCTTCTTCACTCCACGAGAGCACGAGGTTGAAGAAACCTTCCTCCCTTAGCGCCACCCATCCCTGCGTAAAAATGAAGAAAGAAAGGCCCATGAAACCTCTTTTTATAGAAGAAGAAGAGGGATAGAAACGCTTGGGAAACGGAAAAAGTAATTAAAGGATAAAGACGTTGGAAACCAACGTCACACCACCCAAGAAATCAGAACACATGCACACAGACTCCAAGAAATGGGCACATCAAACAATAAACGTTAAAAACTAAGTACTTCTTAAAAAAAACAAGCAAAAAGCCCGGGATTGTGCCCAACTACGGCCACGAAGACCGAGCCGGTAATATACTTATAAAACCAAAACGGGGCGCATACCCCCCGGAATAGCATTACAAAAAATAAGAGGCTCGCAGGCCCAACACTTAAACACTTAAAATAGAAAACCTTCAAGCACCTTTCTCCATCTGAACTTCCTCGGATTCCTGAGTCGCTGGCTCTTCCCCGAAGACCGGAGAAACAATCCGGTCACCCTCCACACGATGATACGGCCCGGGGCCCTCAGTCGCCAACTCCACCCCAGGATTCTTCAATTTAAGATGGGCCACTATGGAATTGTAGGTGTCTTCGACAACAGTGATACAATCACACCCCAAGACTCTGATGCACTGGATCAAATCCGCCCGGGTCAAGAGAGCCCTCTCCTCCTCCGTCTCATCCTCAGCAGGAGCCTGAGATCGCCGAAGAGAAGCCTCCTTCACCGAGGAAGATAACATCGCTCCATACAGAGTACGAGAGAGCAAAGTGTACTGGCCCTGCACGTCCGCCAGGGCATCTTCCTTCGCACTCAGCCGAGCCCTCACGGTCGCCAGCTCCTCACCCTGCTCCCTCAATAACTGGTGTCGTTCCGCCAGAGCAGACGTCTTCACCTTAACATCCTCCTCGAGCAGCCTCACCGCTTCCACAGATAAGGGCGCCGAACGAGCATAAAGGGTAGCCAGCTCAAGCACCCGAACCACAGCTGAAGCATCCTGCACCAAGAATCTTTGCCAAACGGAGGGCTCCAAACCTTCAATATGAAGAGATTCAACACGAGGAATGGTCAGAGAAGGTCCTCCCTCAAAGAACCGGGGCTGGAGGAAGCATGAAGGGATGGTAAAGATATCGCCGGCCTCTTCCTGAGTCAGATTCACGGCCTCGACCTTCTGCCGTTTTTGACGGACAAGTGCGTCCGGATCCGGATGCTGACGAAGAGGGGAAGGAAGCACCGTGACCGGCCTCAGGGATTCACCCTGGTTAGAAGCCCGCAACGGGGAACCAACAGTAGCTGGAGTGGAAGAGGAAGTGCCCGAGCCCGTCGCTGGAGACCTCTGCACCGCACCCAACCTAGGGCCAGCACTCTTCTTGACAATCCCCTTGGCCTTGCTCGCCTGTCTGAGCATCCGTTCATGACGCGCCTGATCCATCAACTCTACAAAGAAAAATAAAAACATGAGGATCAGTCCGTCATAAGATCACTACCAAAATCTACAACAACAAAATGACAAGTTAAAATAACAAAACAAAGGGGAGAGGGGCAGATACCCAGATAGGCAAATGCGCCCTCATCAGTCCCACTAGCCAGAAGATCCTTTATACTGATCACGCCCGGTTCCCTAAAGATCCCCCCATCTTCGTCCACAACAGGCTTCCCCGAACGGTCCACTTTGGAGACCGCAGGAAGGCCCTGCACGAAGTTCTGAAGAAGAGCATAGTCCCCCCGTGCATCCTCATCCAAATCTAAAAGTTTGGCGATATACTGGTCAGTACCATACTCAAAGTGATCCCGAGACCAAAAAAAACTAACCTTATGCCTCCGAGCAGTGACTGACTCCCCGATATCATTAAGTATTGGACGACCATTGACATCCACGGTCGGAACCCTAGCGAAGACACTGTCATGGGCCTCCCGAGACTGAGGACGGATGAGGAAAAAGCGGGGCTTATAACCCTTCAAGGAATCCGAGTAAGACTTGAAAATTTTCTTAGACTGCTTCAAGGACACCCATCCAAAGCGACCGTCCCTCACCGTGCGTTGCACACAAAATATATAAAAGAACAAAGGTATTGTCGCCCCTATCTTCAGGTGTGAGTAGACCAACTCGAACGCCCGGATGAAAGCGATCGAATTAGGGTGAAGCTGCGCAGGGGCCACCTCCAGGTGGTTGAGAATGACCATCTAAAACTCTGTAAAAGGCACGCGGAACCCCATCTCCCGGAAGACTACCTCGTACATGGGTAGCAAATCAGGGGTATATACGTCACAGATACGATCCCCTTCAGCCGGGATGAGAACCGACCACCCATTCCTGGAGGTATCCCCGTCAGGATCCACGTGGCCCCCAATCTCCATGAAAATATCCGAGTCATCCTCCACAAAATAACTCTCGATATCAAGTGCTTCCTGGACCACCCAGGCCGACAGAGGCACCTCCTGCCGAGGCGGGGGAGTAGAAGACGACGAACCCGAGGCTGACGGACGCCCCACTTCGACCATATTTCACCTGAAACACAGGGGAGAATAGTGAATTTGAAAGTTAAATCAAATCCACCCTTCCACCACCGTTCAGAGTGAAAGGGCGCACCAACGTTCCAAGGACCGAACGGCCCGCGACCTTACCCCTCTCCAGAAAAACAAAGTCAAGCAAAAGGGAGACACGCGCCAAAAGAAGGGGCAAAGACACACACTACGTCATAATGACCTATCCTCCTAGAAAAAACGCTAAAATCACAGTCACGATTGATCAATACTCCCAAACTACGATCAACAGGCTGAATGGTATCCTCAAGCGAGAGATTCAACCACACACACCCGTCAGCGGCAGAGAAATCCTCTTACTCCGCCACCTACCGCTAGCTTCACCCTATATCTTCATCAAAAATCATTCCTAAAAGACCTATCCTAACCACATGCAAACGATTCCTAACAAACATCAAAGCATGAAAAGTCATAAACAAGGTCAAAAACGAACTTACAAGTAGGATTTTCGCGGAAGAAACGAAGAACAGGAAGAAGATCACCATAGCAAAGCTCTCGGTCGGAAGCGGAGAAGAGAGAACGAAGTAAAGGAATTTGAAAAGTTAGGGGAAAATGGAAAACCCTCATATTTATAGGCTGCTAAAAATATCGCATGCGCCCCACGTGCAACTCTGTGAAATGATATGGTCATCATTAACCCTAGCAGCCTAAGAATAGGGTAGCCATCACTTCACATTAAACACGACACGTCCCCCAACTAACTTTCCAGAAACGACACGCTTCCTGACTCCCGGCCTAACCCTTCCTCTCCTCGGAAGCTTCAGTCCAATCCCCCTCTGATGCTCAGGGCACATGTCCCCGGAAGATCCCCCGGATCAAACTTCCTCTAAGTCGTCACTCCCACGAGCAGAAGCAATGACTTGGGGGGATCCTGTTCTGGACCAACCCAATCATTCTAATTGGGCCTATCCAACCTTCGGCCCAAGGCGACTTAGACCACGCGTGGGAGCCTCCCCCGAATCGCTCCGGGCAAACGCCCAAGACAACCAACCACGAGAGAGCCTCGTGCCCGATAAGTAGCCAGCTCGCGCGTCACCTAAATCTCCGCCTTAGAAGGAGGAGTCAATTCCGCATAAGGACACCCTATAAATAGCCCTCTGCCACAGAGAGCAAGGTAATATTTTCTTACCCCAAAATTCTCTCACTTTGTTGTACCTTGTGGAACACATACTTACTTTGGCATCGGAGTGCCTTGCAGGTACAACCCCTTTTTTCCCTCTCAATCGTTTCGAATTTCAAGCCTTCATTGTTGCTGGCCATCTGATCCACTCGGTAAGATCAACATGTTTTTCCATTAAATAGAACTTCAACCTGCTTTCTCTTACAAGTTATAATTCTATTTATCATATTGCTGCTAAATTAGTTTTACCAAACATAAAGCCAATATGAAAACTTCTACATAACCCATAACCCTGATGCCATTGCCTCTTTTGATACCTGCCGGAGAACCTTATCACCAAGGCTCAACAAAATTGCGCTGTGTGCTTTCTCGATCATATTCGTCTTCTCCGTTATCGTCAATTCTGCATTCATGGCTGCCTCTCCCTTCAACGCTTCCAAGCAACCCTGCTGAACAAGTAGGGATTTCATCTTCAAGCGCCACAGACCGACATCATTCTCTCTGATGAACTTTTCAATCTCATACTTTGTTGAAGGCATCTTCTCCACGCTCACCGCACCAATTTGTTGTGAAAAATGATGTCAAGAATAAAATATAATAGGAATTAGGGAAGATAAGAAGAACACAAGAACACAAGAATTGGTTATAATTGCTATTCTTTTACGTTCTCTTAAAACAAGATTACAAGTTTACAAGGATAACAAATAACCTCTCTCACCCTAAATTAGGATTTGCAGCTTAGCAATGATGAGAGACTAGTATGCTATTTATAATAAAACCTAACATACTAACTAATGGGCTTTTTTTACAAGGCCCATTACACAAGCCAACTTAATAAAAAAGTAACTTAACAAATTAGGGTTTAAACACTAAACCTAATTTAACATGCTAACAACCCTAGCATCTTCAACACAAGCATGTGAACAACCTTCGACTTCATGCTTAATCCTGTCGAACCAAGAAGCTACCCTTCGACCATACTAGAGTTCGATCCAATATCTCACAGAGACAATTGTTAACTTTTTCTTCATGCTTGGTATCTTGATGATAGGAGGGGTTCACAGGAGGTGGCAAAAGCCCTTGACATTATTTGGGAGACAAATCAAAGATTAGGTCTTGAATTGAATATTGGTAAGACTAAGATCTTTTGGCCTTCATGTGATGGTGGTAAACTTTATGAGGATTTGTTCCCGTCAGATAATTAGAGGTCGATGTTAGGGATGAAGTTTCTTGGAGGGACAGTTAGTCAAGATGACAACTTTATCAAAGGGTTATCTGTGAAGAGAGCTTCCAGAGCTATTGAGCTAATGCATCTTCTACCACAACTAAGGGATCCTCAGAGTGAGCTTATTCTACTTTGATCCTGCATGCGTATTGCCAAATTATTTTTGGCTTAAGAATGTGCCAACCTAGTCATATGGAGGAAGCAACTATTTGGTTCGATAGAGAGTTACGAAAAGTGGTTGAAGAAAATATGGTTGATGAAGGTCCTTTCTTCTAGTACCTTCAATGGAGGGGGGCTTCTTTACCATTAGAATTGGAAGATTGGGTTTGTACTTTGAGAGTAGAGGCTGTCTCATACACTTTTGTGGCTTATAGGGTCCAATTTTAGGTTTTATAAGATTATATATTGAGAGACAGTGGGGTATCTGGTTATCATACCCCAAAATTTACCCATCATATTTTGACTCATATGATCCTCAACTACTCATGACAATACAAAAGTGGGCACTCATACTTGGCTCCTAAGCAATTAACCTACATCTAGGGTTTTTGCTTCTCTGAAGATCAAATCAAGTTCTAAGACCTCAAATGGATCTCATGGCCTCTCATATGCCTTAAAGAATCCTCACATCAAGTTTCAAGCTCTGATTCACAAGATTGCCCAGACAAAAGTTCAAATAGTCAATAGTCGACTAGTTTGACCTAAAAGTCAACTATGGTCAAATCATAGTCAAAACTCCTGATTTTTGGCCAACATCAACATTTTGAAGTAATATTCATCATTTGATCAAGAGTTGACCATGATTCATCAAGAAAATCTCTAAAATCATCAAAAGACCAAGCTTCTAAATTAGGGTTTCGAGGAGAAAGTCAACCCAACTTTGACTGATCATATCTCTCTCATACTTTATCAGAAATTCCTCAACCAAAGCTCATTCTTAAGGAAATTAAATTCTCTACAACTTTGATGTTGATCCCAAGGTCAAGAAATGCTTCCTCCTAAGAGATATAAGTCAAAATATTACAGGTCCTTCTAGAAGATCGCAAAAAGCAGTTTTTTGTCAGGAGTCATATCTTCAAAATAAAATCCTCAAATGCAAAATATGTTCCAAAGTGGATTGTAGAGGACATCTTGGTCTTTCCAAAAAGTCCTAGATCATCTCCATATGATAAAAAATGAGATAGTTATGGCTTGCACAAATTGGTCAATCTTGGTGAAATGTACAAACGTCAATATGGGCAAAATGGACTTTTTGAATCAATGGGCTCAATATTTAGACTTCAAACATATCCATGACATAAATAAGGGCCTCTAAATCCATATTCATATTTTTGTGACTTTTATTTATATTTATTTGGGTTTTATTCAATAAAAAGCTAAATAAATTAAATAAGAGACAAAATAATTGAATTAAATTGCAAGGCTTTATTTTTGATCATTCAAAGGCCCAAGAAACTCCTTGAGGACAATAAAATTTCGTTGGTGCATGGTTTTAATCTTTAATATATTTATTCTTTGATTTTTATTCAATTTAAATCAATAGAAAATAAAGTAAATAACCAATTAATGCATGATCATATTTTTCCAATCAAAAGGAATTCTTTGAGCTCAAGCATATCATTTATACTTGATTGGAAGAAGATTGGATGAAAATAGCAAGTTATAATGAGATTTTCAATCAAATATGTTTTAATATTTCCAAATATTCAATCACAAATATTCAATCACAAATATGATCAAGTCCCTCGATTCCGAGGATACCTAAAGAAAATGTTGCCTTAAAGTTATTGAAACTCCCTCGAAGCTGCCTCGGTAAAATGTGATGATTGTCCCAATTGCCAAGGTATCCTCGCATGATGCCTAAAAAGATTAATGACTATTATATCCTTCCCTTAGACTACCTGCCCTCTCTATGGCAGGGACAGTCTTATGGCGAACGATTATTATCGATGACCCGCACATCCAATTGAAAGACTTCCTGCCCTCTCATGGTATGGATAGACCCTTTCGCCCGAAAGACTTAAAGAACAAGAAAGACAATCTTAGGGTAGGTGTTCTTAAATACTTACTCACACATTAAAACTTTGAAATTACTTTTCACACCTCTTTACAAAAACTTTCAAAAAGGCTACGCTTATTTACAAGCTAAAGTCCTTAAGAAATCTTTTTCCCATTCACACACTACACTTCAAACATTTCAAACAAACAAAGTGAGCTAAGCAATTAAGAGCCCATGATTAACCATGGATACAAAGGGTGCTTACACCTTCCCTTTGTATAACCTACCCCCCGAAATCAAAATCTTTCAAAGGTCTTTCCTGTTCTTTTTGCCTTTCCAATTGGATAAAATAAAAGTCGGTGGCGACTCTTGCTTACCGCGACATTTCTTTAAAGTCAGTTCATCGTATTACAATGGTATAGACTCAGATTTTGACAGAGATTTGAATGGTCTTAGTGCTGCAATTCTAGATTTTAACCGTAACATTTTTACTACCAATGACACCGTACCTTCTAAAGCATAACATATTTTGGCGAGTGTAATTTTTGGTAAAACAGTTAAGAATATGGATGTGAATTTTAAACTGACCATAAGACAAAAAATTTTTTTGGTTGTTTGCAAGCCGCACATGCTCAGGACTTTCCCCTTGCTATCCCTAATGATGGGCTAGGCCAACATATGTCACAAGTGGAGTACCTTACTATCCTAAGATACTGCCTTTTGATTATTTTATTTCATATTGATGAGGTTTTCCTTGTTTGTCGTAAGGCGTGTTTAGATACACTTAAGGAACACATGATTCATTATAGGAAGCTTCCAGGCTTCAAATACAGACATGACCTTGTTATGGATGTTCTGTTTATATATTTCAGCAGGGTGAAGTATCTGTGAAGAAAGAGACACATGTGAATTTCTTAAATGATCCGCATGAAGGGAGATCGACATTTAGGCCAGTACATGCTTGTGTGGACTTGACTGAAGTTTCTCCATTAGTAGGACTGATGAGAGAAGGTTTTATTATGAGATATACAACACTCAAATATGCTCCAAGTAAAGTGATTAAACATGAGAAAACATGTTTCGACAATCAACACACTTTTATACCACTTGATTTTGACATTATCAGTTTCCTAGCATCAGACGCAGTTGCTGTTCCTTTTGATTGGATGCATTAGGTAAAAAACATGGGTAATACAAGATGTAGTTTGGAAAAGATGCATCACGTGAAACAAGATTGTCCAGCATGTGTGCAACATTTGGCCTCTGTTTGCAAGCCAAGGTTTATCAGTTATTCTAGGAGAAATTCAGTCTGGTTCCAAGAAGACTTGTTGCAGTATCTTTTAGCAATATGTTATTTAGTAAGATTTGCTAAAAAGATTTAATAATATCAAATACAATTATATCAAGAGTTATTATTAAATAAGGATTAAATCAAATCATTTTGTGAATGTTTTTGAAAAGAAATCAAATCTGGTTACTCTCAAATCTAATGCCCATTGGAGAAAAGCCCATAAGATGGTTTTCTATTTAAGGAGACTCATTCCTACCTTTAAAGACACAAGATAGAGTTCAAGATTCTAAGTCTTAATTTTTATTATTTGAGTCTTTGTATTTATTTCTATTTGAACACCTCTATAAGGCCTAAGTTTCTTATCAAATGTATGGAGGTTGTTTGCTAGTTGAGTTGTAATTCAATAATCTTTAATCTAAGTTTTATATTGATCATTAAGGTTAGGGTTAGGAGAAAGTGAGATAGGTTCTCATATTTAGTAGGAGTCCTAAACAGAAAGGCACGAGTAGTATTAGGAAGATGGGAAATAAAAAAGGGTTGTTCATCTAAGACACCTTTTATTAATACTATTGAGAGTGGATTTCCTTTCTTGGGTTGGAATCCCCCAGACATAGGTGACGTTGCACCAAACTGGGTTACCAATTCTTTTGTGTTCTTTATTGCTTTATATTTTGTTTTATACTATCTATCAATTCTGGTATAAGGTGTTGAACATATTGTCTTAGAAATTTTGTCCAACATATGTCATGCAAAGTACATAATTTGAATTAGCATCAAAGCAAGCACAATGTTCTGTTTGAGTGAGCTCTAGGGAAAGTATATTTTGTTCAAATGGACAATCCTAAGGATGGAGGACCAGTCAATAGACCACATGTCTTGGATGACACCAACTATGATTATTTGAAAGCTAAAATGGTTAATTTCCTTAAATCTAAGGACAAAAACACGGAAGAGAGTTATAAAAGGTTGGAAACACCCTCTAACTACCTCTCAAGATGGAACATCAATACTAGAGGCTAAAGCCAATAGGTTTAATGCTAAAGATAATGAAGCACTTGGAAACTCCAAGGCTTTGAATGATATTTTCAATGGTATGGATAAGAACATGTTTAGATTGATCAACACATATACCGAAGCTAAAGAGGCATGAAAGATTCTCAAAATGCATATGAAGGCACATCCAAAGTTCGTATGTCAAGGTTGTAGTTGTAACACCCTTCTAAACCCCATGAATATTCATGTAATATTAAGAATTTAAATCAGAGTAATTTATAAAAAGGGTGCAAAATTTCTTCATAAAACTTCTTAATAAAAACATCCTACTCCGTAGCACGGGTTCTCAAAATCCATACTTCAACATCTCAGAAATAATTTATTCAAAAACATCTTTATTAAAATACTTCAATTTAAAATATATCGTCAACTTCATAATTCATAAATCTTGTTTAAATCATTTTTAAAACAAGATAAAACACTTCAAATACATCATCATCAACATATAATTTAATTCAAACGATCCCCAACGAACCGGTGTTACATCTATCAGAGCAAGACCCTCTTCACTGTGAAATAATAACTAGACTTCACTAAGAACTATCTCAAACTTCCACTGCTATTCTTGTGTACCTGCCCATTTCCCATGGTAGGGGAAATATCAACAGAAAGGGTGAGAAATCACAATCATTATAAAAAGTGTAAGGAATAAATATAATAGGACAGCAGTATACTTATATAACCCACTTATCAATACATATATCAACATTTACAACATGATCACTAGAATCAACCTAATCAACATAACCAACTTCAACTATAAAATCATCATAAACACCTTCATCAACTTCAACAAATATACACAACATATTCAACTTCTTCAACATCAACATAATCTTATAAGCAACTTCATCAACATAAACAACTTAATCGACTTAATCAACATAAAACAACTTCATCAACTTAATCAACATGAACGACTTAATCACTTCAACAAACCCAGTTAACATAAACATCATAAATAATGCGACACAACATGCGACTCAACTATGCATATGCATGTGGTACCATCAGAGTAAAACTCCCAACTTAAACATATGCCAGGTTATCGAGGCATTTTCAACTTAATCAGGTGCCATCAAGATGCCATCAAGGCCAACTTAAACAATGCAATGTATGCGACATTATGAATGACATACAATCAATAATATAAACAAAAACAAATGCAACTCTGAACAACATAATCAACATTTCAACTTTGGCTATTTAAGCCTCCAACCAAAACTTGCCCATTATAAGGACAAAACAACATATTCAACGTACGAAAAAATATACACATTCCCAAAACTTAAGTAAAATTACGCACGGAAAGTCGTATCGATTTACCAAAAATTATGCTACTGGTTTTGAAAATAGTTTTACAAGATAGAAAATAACTTTAGCTTTCCAACGGTCCAAATGGCGTGTCAAACGGACACTCGAGTCAAAAGTTACGAGTTTTCTAAGTTCTCAGAAAGTGCAAACACCGGCATCATACACTGACACAACAAAACCTCATTACACACAAATTAAATTTATTTCCAAAAAATGAAACTATTTTTATAAGAAAATACACATTATTAGCTTCCTAGCGCTTCGAACGGGGACTAAAACGGACTTACGAATCAAAAGATATGAATTTTTTAAGTTTTCCCCAAAACCAAATTTTTGCCCAGGAAAAGCTACGGGTTTTATGCATCTTGTCGCACGCTTGCAAAAATAGACAAAGTCGCCACTAAAATATCTATCCTAAAAGGAAAGGAACTTCAGCAAACCTAAAACGAATAAGAACGAGGTCTTTCGACCAAAGGTAGGGTACGTGAGTCGGTTACTCAAGGGGAAGGTACTAGCACCCCTCACGCCCATCGTACTCGATGGTATCCACCTATGTTTGTTGCTATCTAAAGGGTGTGTTAACTATAAATCTAAAGCTTAATGTAAAAGGAATGCATGCAAAGGAAAGAACAGTAAATATGGGGAAAAAAGGTTTATAAATAGTTGTGCTCGCTTAGGCCCCGCGACCTAATGCCTACGTATCCTTTTCAGGAATCAGAGCACCGTAGTTTGGCTCACATGTTTTTGTTTGTTTGTGTTTTTTAGTGGATGAAGTTACATTCGCATTCTAGCATTAGGATAGAAGCTCGTTGAGTGGAGTCTTATGCGATACCTGTCTGCAATCAAAAGGAAGCAACGTGTCCGATTAAGAGAAAGAATGCCCTGAAGGCAATAGAGAGAGAAGAGAGAAATTTGTCAAGCGTTTCAAGTACCTTCCTTAAACAAGTGAGGTTTGATCTACTCTTGTTGGTATTTTTTATGGTTGGGAATTTCCACTCAAGTGATCCCCTTAAACAAGAGAGACGAGAGTTTCCATTCCCTTTTTATTATTCTGACCTTTATTAAGTGTCTTTTAGGTATTTTCTTGGTATCTTTTAAAGGGAATTTAAATAACATTTATGGTAAAAAAGGGAGACTAATGTGATTCAAGTCATGAGTAAGTTATGCAAAAAGAATGAATAATATGAAAATTGTACGAATGAAAAGTCTCCTAAACATGTTATTCTATAGAAAGCGATAAACGAGTACCTTGATATGTACAAATTCGAACAATCATTACCGCACAATTGGCATGTTGAATCAATCAAAATTGAAGAATTACCAAACGTGACTTCAAGTAATCGGGCCAAAATTTGAGTCTAAACAACAACAAAAGAATTAACACATATTACTAATAGTTACTACACTATAAGGCCTTGGTGTAAGTGGGAAAAAGGCGAGCCAAATGAATCATTTAAAAGAATTCATTGGCCAAAACTCCCAGGCCGCGCTAAGCGCGGTGAACGCGCTAAGCGCACTACACCAGAAAAACCGGAAAATCAGAATTTCCAGTGCGGCCTCCACTTAACACCTACACTACTCATTTACAAAAAAATAAAACAGAAAAATAAAACCGTTGGGGTGCCTCCCAACAAGCGCTCGTTTTACGTCGTTAGCTCGACGCCTTTTATTGTTTTGCGAATGGTACGTAACTTCCTCACGGTACACCAATGCTTTCGCCTCAAATGCAACCTAAAGAAATCAACCTGACCAAACACTTAACAAACGAATCAAAAGCAAAAGTATATACAATTATGTGTAAAAACACAAATTTACATAAAACACAATATTTACAAAATCCTTAATTGGCTATAGAAATTGAAAAGTGAAGATATAGAATTTACGAACTATCCGAGTTCAATTTGTTTAGCCAACTTCACCTTGCTAAATAGCAAAAGTAAAGAGGAACAAAAACAAACACACAAACATGTACAAGTATGAAAATATAAACTTGGTATCAATATACAAAAATCAACAAGTATGAGAATATGCATAACATATATGATATGGACATATTTACGAAACTTAAAACGTGAAACCATCGCAATGCAATTAATCTCAAATTCAATCCCCGACAACGACGTCATTTTGCTGAAGCGGTAAAGCGGCAAGCAAAATGTAATATGTATTATTTATTACCGAGTGATATAGGTTATATTGTATCGTAGTCCACAGAGATTTGTAGAGAAAAACTGCCGTTCGACTATCTCGCGTTCTAAGTTTCATGATTGGGTGCGGAAAATAAATGCGGGAAAAGTAAATAAAAGCAAATAAACAATCTTAATAGTCTAAGAGAAATAGTTATGGAATTGCATTTCATTCTACCCGTCGAATAATAAAATCTGAAGATCTTATCGCAACACACTCACAATACGCATCAAAATCACCGGGCATCATTCGAGACGTCATATCAGTGTCCATGTCTGAAACACCGACGGAAGCTCAACCGTGCTATTTACATCAGCGATTTCCCAACCGAAACAAACAACACAGAGGCATTAAAATCGATACTCATTACGGTTATTAGCTCTAAATCCATGTTTGAAATCTAGAAACTAACAATTATCATTCCTAATCAAGATCTATGATGTCTATTTCTACAACAACACAAATCAAGAGCATTTAAGCAAAAAGATCAAGAACAACAACAATGATGATTTGTAAAGTGAATATATAAACGGTCCCAAGATCAACAAATGTACATACAATAAGATTAGAAATATACATACAAAACCCACCATTGGAATGAAACATAGGGAAGAAAGAAGATGACCCGGAAACTCTCACCATGTCAAGGCAATCGAGACAAATCCATAGCCAATCCACATGATGTAGCACCCAATGGTTTTTCCTAAGCCTCTAAACTATTAAAAATGGATAAGAAATCTTCCATGGGGGAAAGAGATGATAAAAACCTAAAAAATATGATTTTACAACATATATACCCACAGGCTTCTTAAAAGCATTCTCAGCTTCCTCTTGAGCTTGTATACAAGGACCCATCAGGTTTCTTATAAACATAGGAACAGGTCTTTAGTCACCTTTTAGCCTACCTTGGTGAGTTTCTTCTACTCTTCAAACCAGACTTTAAACAAGCTAAGAATGCCTCAATCTCATATTGAGTTCACCTTTTGGAATGAGAGACATGGACAGTCTCTGTCACCCTTATCTTCATTAATTTTCTTCCTTAGCAGAGTTTAGGATCCTTAGTCAGTGTCAGCCTTAATCTTGGGCTTTAAACAAGAAGTCTCAAATAGATAATCCTTCTGCCAACATTCATAAAAACCCCTGGAAAGGGTCAGCCTCCATTCATTCCTTCATTTTTAACAAAAATCCCCTGGAAAGGGTCAGCCTCCATTCATTCCTACATTTTAAACAAAAACCCTTGGAAAGGGTCAGCCTCCATTCATTCCTTCATTTTAAACAAAAATCCCCTGGAAAGGGTCAGCCTCCATAAATCACTCCTTTAAATCCAAATTCCCTGGAAAGGGTTAGCTTCCAAAAATTCAACTTTTAAAAGATAAATCTCACTTAAGGTCAGTCTCAGTCAATAAAAACCAATTCCCCGGTAGAGTCTACTTTAGGTCAACCACTCAAACAAATTCCCCAGTAGAGTCAATCTTCAAACCTGGGTCTTTCATTCATAAATTCCTGTTTAACATAAGCACAATCCTCAGTAGGGTCAACCCTTAGGATAATCCTCAACAGAGTCAAAATCCCCTCTGAGTCAAAGATCCCACACTGATAGATCTTTCTTTAAAAAGTCAGCCACAACCTTGGGCTTTGTACAAGGCATATAATAGAGTCTCCCCAGTGAGTCCTTCACCTTCAAGTAGCCACAACCTTGGGCTTTGTACAAGGCATATAAACCATATTCCCTGTGTCAAAAGATTTCTAACCTTTAGGATCTTTTCCCCATAAAGTCATCCATATTCAGTTTCTTTAAGAGTCCGCCACAACCTTGGGCTCCGTACAAGGCAGAAAATAATATTTTCCCCAATTAAGAGTCAGCCACAACCTTGGGCTTTGTACAAGGAAGATAATAGAGTCTCTCCAACTAGAGTCAGCCTCAATTCTGGGCTTTGTACAGAACACAAAACTCTTTAGTTTAAGTCAACTCCCAGTGGAGTCATCTCCCAGAGTCAATAAAATAATTAATCAATTAAAAAAGCCTCAAGCTTGGGCCTCATTCAAGCCAGCTAAAAAAATCAAATCTTTCAAACAGTAGATAGACATAGCTCATCTTCATAGGCAGGTATTTCTCCTATCTCACCACAAACAAACAATCATTTCAAACAAACAATAATTTCAAACAAACAATCATTTCAAACAAACAATCATTTCAAACATTATCCCACTTAGGACTCGTTAAAGGCATGCTCTGAGACAAACACACCCAGACTTGTACAACTTTCCCTAATTTGGTCGAGAATCTTTCATTCAAGAGGCATGTGGCTGTCATACTTGATCAACCAAGTAGGCTCCCTCTCTTAAGGAAACAATTTCAGCTTTTCTGTCACTTTAAAAATGTTTGTGGTGGAATAGTAGAAATACCTCTCTGTAAAGATGATTTCATGTCTCTTTACTGTAAACAGAGATTTAATTCAAGCTTCAACCTTGAGCTTCAAGTAAGGCACCCAAAAATCATTAATTTCCCTAATTAGTTCTCCGAACTACAAAAAGCTATGACTTCCATTAGGGATATGTAGGCATGAGGTTCACAAGGAATCTCAGGGAGCTAATAAAAAACCAAAAATAGTCAGTCTGTCTATCTTTCTTTTAAATCAATTCAAATTCCTTCTCCTAACACAAAGGAGAACTTTTCCCAATCATTAGCAACAAACACAAACGTATAGACACAGAGGAGGTTCCCGTAGAGTACTACAGATATGTAGGGTGCTTAAACTCTTCCCTATGTATAACCGACCTCCCGGACTCCAAAATTTCTAGTCTAGGTGAATCCCCACATTTAGAAAACTCCTAGGGTTTATTTGAGATTTTTTTTCCCCTTTCCTCCTCGTAGGATAATTAAAAAGTTCATGTGATATCGTAGCAAGAACTGAAATAAAATTCATCCCACCACGGGCGCATTCTCCTTCCAAATTTTGCGTGAAGGGTCTAGCGTGCCGTCCTCCCAAGTGAAACGGGGAGGTAAAAAAACGACACTACACCTATCTTGCCACATTGATGGCATCTCTTGACTGAGATAAGTGTATCCTTTTCATGATGTTTTTCCGGATGTTGAAGCTTTCGATTAGACATCTTTTTCTTCATCTTGTTAGGAATGATTCTCACCTCTGACTTGCTGATATTTATGCCTTGATTACTTCCCATTGTTGCCTTTTTGTTAGATATTGTGTTTCGCAGCTTTCTCTCTAGGGAAACAATGTTTGTCATGAGACTTACTCTTTCTTCTTGTAATAGTCCATAAGCATTTTTATACACTGCTAATTTTTTACACAGTCCTTCATTTATTAGACACGTCTCAGAATATCCAGCAGCAAGTTCACTAATGGTGTGTTCCCCAACATAAGACTCATCATCAGACTCATCCATTTCTTCCACTGGATTCTTTGTTCTAGGAACGGGAAGCTCTAGTTTGACAGTTCTTTCTTGATGATTACCCTCAATTTTTTCTTTGGCCATGGGATAAGTAGAAGGAAACTTTGAAGTTTTAGGCTCCTATAAGTAACAATTATCCTTAGACCTAAATCCCTTCATTACTACTTCATTTTCTCCATTTGTGACAATACATTCTTCTTTAGTGAATCTGACATTGAACCCTTCATCACACAGTTGGCTGATACTTATAAGATTTGCAGCCAATCCTTGTACTAGCAAAACATTATTCAGATTAGGAACACTAGGACATCCTGACTTGCCAACACCTTTGACTTCTCTTATTTCTCCATCACCAAGAGTCACATAACCGGTGCCATTAAGTTTGATGTCTACTAATAAGTTCTTTCTTCTAGTCATATGATTTGAGCAACCACTGTCAAGGTACCAGTCTTCCTTGGTAGGCATTCTTAGAGAAGTGTGTGCTACTAGAGCAACATTCTTAGCCACCCATTGTTGCTTCCTGTCAAGAGTATCATGTTTAGGTTTGGCTTGATGTGTTTGGTTGGGATATCCAACTAGTCTAAAACAGAATGGCTTTATGTGTCCAAATCTTCCACAGTAGTGACACCTCCATCTTTGGAATTTCTTCTTTGTTTGGTTCCTTCTTCTGTTTCCTTGATGTTGTGACATTGGTGTTGACATCTGGTTTGTCAAGTAAGCTTCAGGTTTTGATCTCCTGAACCCAGAAGTGAATTATGATTTAGCCACAAATCTTACCCCATACATGTCTCCTGCTCCCTGTCCAAACTGCAGAATTTCTTCCAGAGTGTCAGCTCCATTATTCAGCATCCTGAAAGATTTAGTCATTTGATCAAGTTTGGAGTTTAACATACTCATTTCACTACTGAGTGATTCTATGGTTGCAAGATGTTCATTCTTAATTTCCAGTTCCTTTATGATTATCTTTTTCTTCTCCACTTGTTTGCAGACTTCAGCACTCGTGATACATAGCTTCTTGTATGTGGCAGCAAGCTTATCAAAGGTTAGCTCATCTTCATTGGAATCATCATCAGATGCATAGACACTTGTTAGAATTGTGACATGTTTTGCAGTTTCCTCTTCAGAATCATTGTAAAAATCTTCATCAGACCAACTGACAGACAACCCTTTCTTGTACTCCTTGAGGTAGGTAGGACATTCAGCTCTAATGTGACCGTATCCTTTACATTCATGGAACTGAACCCCTTTGCCTTGGTTGGGCTTCTCTTCATCTTTAGATCTTCTGCTAGGGTCATAGGTCTTGCTGATGTCATAAGAAGTGTTCTTGACTTTGGGTCTGGACTTTTGATCAACCCTTTTAATGAGCCTGTTGAATTGTTTTCCAAGCATGGCTATGGCTTCTGATAAATTTTCATCACTTCCACCATTGCTTTCTCTTGAATTATCTTCAGTGTTGGAAACAAAAGCTATGCTCTTGTTATTCTTTTCAACAGTGTCATAAATACTCTTCTCAAAGGTTTGTAGAGAACCAATAAGTTCATCCATCTTCATGTTGCTGATGTCTTGAGTTTCTTCTATAGCAGTCACCTTCATAGCAAATCTCTTAGGCAGTGATCTAAGGATCTTTCTTACCAGATTTTCTTCAGAAATTTTTCTCCTAAGGCTCCTGAGATATTTGCAATCTCAAGGATATTCATGTAGAACTCATGAATGGTCTCATCCACTTTCATCTTGAGATTTTCAAACTTGGTGGTAAGAATTTGAAGTTTAGACATCTTCACTTTGGATGTGCCTTCATGAGTTGTTTAGAGAATATCCCAAACTTCTTCAGCCAGATCAAAGTGTTGCACAAGTCTGAATATGTTCTTGTTTATTCCATTGAACAAGGCATTTAGTGCCTTGGAATTTCCCAAAGCCAGCTCTTCCTCAATTCTGCTCCATTGTTCTTCAGGAATTAGAATAGTGGTTCCATCTTCCACTACCTTCTCAGGATGTTTCCATCCATTTTCCACAGCTCTCCAGGCCTTGCTGTCCACAGACTTTAGAGCAACTACCATACGAGGTTTCCAGTAGTCATAGTTAGAGCCATCCAGAATGGGTGGTCTATTCCCAATAACTAACAAATCCTTCTCCATAGTACCAGAATTTTGTTGTCCCTATATCTCACCCAAATATAGACAGGCAGGGTGCCTGCTCTGAGGCCAATTGAAAATTCTAGTAACTCACACGCGATTTCTTACAGGATTTTATGACATCCACAATAACACAGAATAATACTTTAAGACACAAAAGCATAAAACAGTAAAGAACACACAAAATTGTTTACCCAGTTCGGTGCACAACAACACCTACTCTGGGGGCTACCAAGCCATGGAGGGAATCCAATATAAGCAGTATTAATTCAGAGCTAAACTCCCCCGTTTACAACTCCTCACTTAAGACCTACCCAATGCAATTCCAATCTAGTCCTAGACCTGAGTATCTCCACTCACTCCCCGTCAATCACAATAGTGATTACAAACAGACTTTAATCAAAAGAGAGAAGACACGCTTCAAAAACACACCTTGATCTTGCTTAAAAGCTTCAATCAAGAGACACACACTCGTGCTTAAAATCTTAGAGTGACAAAGTACAAAAACAACCTATTCCAATACAATCATCTGAAGGATAGAAAAACACTTAGAAAGGGGGGGTTTGAATAAGTGTAGCTTTAAAAACTTGACAGATAAAAATAAATTGCACAGTTATTTTTATCCTGGTTCGTTGTTAACTAAACTACTCCAGTCCACCCCCGCAGAGATGATTTACCTCAACTGAGGATTTAATCCACTAATCGCACGGATTACAATGGTTCTCCACTTAGTCAGCAACTAAGTCTTCCAGAGTCTTCTGATCACACACTGATCACTCCAGGAACAACTGCTTAGATACCCTCTAAGACTTTCTAGAGTATTCTGATCCACACGATCACTCTAGTTACAACCTGCTTAGATAACCTCTAAGACTTCCTAGAGTATTCTGATCCACACGATCACTCTAGTTCCTTACAACTTAATGTAATCAATTCTAAGAGTATTACAATTGCTTCTTAAAAGCTATAATCACAAACTGTGATATTTCTCTTAACGTTTAAGCTTAATCTCACTAATATATTACAACAGCAATGTAGTGAGCTTTGATGAAGATGAAGATTCTGAGCTTTGAATAGAACAGAGTTTCAGCAAGTTAATATGAGTTGTTTTGTGCAGAATCGTTAACCTTGCTTCTCATCAGAACTTCATATTTATAGGCGTTGGAGAAGATGACCGTTGAGTGCATTTAATGCTTTGCGTGTTCCGTACAGCATCGCATTTAATGTTATACGCTTTTGTCAACTACCTCGAGCCTTGTTCACGCTGTGTCTACTGACGTTGCCTATAATAGCTTTTAACGTTCCTTTTGTCAGTCAGCGTAGCTTGCCACTTGTACTTTCTTCTGATCTGATGTTTGTGAATACAACGTTTGAATATCATCAGAGTCAAACAGCTTGGTGCAAAGCATCTTCTGATCTTCTGACCTTGAAGTGCTTCTGAGCGTGATACCATCAGAACTTCAGTGCTTCTGATCTCATGTTCTTCTGATGCTTCTATAGACCCATGTTCTGATTCTGCTTCGACCATCTTCTGATGTCTTGCCAGACCATGTTCTGATGTTGCATGCTGAACCCTTTGAGACAAAGCTTCTGAGCGCTGAATTATGCATACTCTTTATATATTTCCTGAAAAGGAAATTGCATTGGATTAGAGTACCATATTATCTTAAGCAAAATTCATATTATTGTTATCATCAAAACTAAGATAATTGATCAGAACAAATCTTGTTCTAACAATCTCCCCCTTTTTGATGATGACAAAAACATATATAAATGATATGAATTTGCGATCAGAAAGAGCAGACGGCAAAAGACAAATTACACAGCTATAGCATAAGCATATGAATATGTCTCCCCCTGAGATTAACAATCTCCCCCTGAGATAAATAATCTCCCCCTGAAATAAATACTCGAAGAACTTTAATAAAAGACTTCCCTGATTATTTCGGTAGAGACGATCACATAAGCTTTTGTCTTCAGAGAATTCATAGCTTCTGACTTCTGCTTCCATTGGACAGCTTCAGAACTAGAATTTCTTTAGATCCCTAGAACACTCACAGCTTCTGATTCCTGCTTCCATCTAGGACAGCTTCAGAACTTGAATTTCTTTGATCTTCAGAACATTCACAGCTTCTGTTTTCTGCTTCCATTTAGGACAGCTTCAGAACTTGAATTTCTTTGATCTTCAGAACATTCACAGCTTCTGATTTCTGCTTCCATTTAGGACAGCTTCAGAACTTGAGTTTTCTGGATCTTTAGAACATTCACAGCTTCTGATTTCTGCTTCCCTCGGATAGCTTCAGAGCTTTGAATTTCTACCAACATCACTTCATGCTAGATTTGTATCAGAACATTGTTGAATGTACCAGAGCATCATCAGAGCATCTCTACATCCTGAAATGTTACAGAACAAAAACTAAACGACAAAAGTCAGCATGAATGAGTCAGAACATAAAATGTATATTAGAACACATGATATGTATCAGAGCCATATAGGCTAAAATAATGTATCAGAGCAAATAGAATTTTGTCAGAACAGATAGACAAATATGGATCAAATTCTATTATCAGTGCTTCTGATTCATTCTTCTTTCTTGCTTCTGATTTCTGAAGCTTGACAGCACTCAGCTTGCTTCAGTTTCCATGAGCTTATTCTTTTTACAGAATAATACTTCTTATGGTTTTGCTTCTTGTGTTTGCTTTGAAGATTCTCTTCACTTCTTTATACCTGCAAAACACTTAAACCATATAGAACTTGCAGTTCTTGTTAGTAAATGTGTGGGAGCTTTACCCAGCAACTGATAGATTAATCAAATCATTTATCATTTATCTTCTCCCCCTTTTTTGTCATAACATCAAAAAGAATATTTCAAAAGATTCAGATGAATAAAACGACAAATAAAATCACTGGAATGTAAAAAGCAAAGAAACTTTTTATTGATAATCAAAAGATATTACATGAGAAGATGATTAACAAGCAGATGCAACAAGGAAAGAAAACTAGTAAGACCAAAGACTAAGACCCTAGCTAAGACAAAATCTGTGCCAGCATGTCTTGAACCCTGTCATTAGTTGCAGTTTTCCTTGCCATGAAGGAGTGAAACGCATCATTGACTGCTTCTTGGGCTTCCAGGCGAGGGGTCAGGGAGATTTGGTTCTGAGGCAGATCTTCCACAATCTTTATCAGAGACAACATTCTCAGCAGGTGAAAATGAAGAGATTTCTTTGGAATGGGTTGAGGGAGAGGAAAGGTTAGATGAGGAGGAAGTTGAGTCTTGAAGGTAAAAAGATGAGGAAGAAGATGGAGATGATGGAGGGCTTTCACCAGGGGGTTGAAACACACGTCTAGAATAGTTTCCAGATAACTTTGCTTCGAAAGGATTCACCTTGAGAGGGTCATAGGTGATCTTTATCTTTTTGGGTTTGGAAGAAGATGTTTCAACAGCTTTTCTCTACGTTCCAAATTAGGATTCCAGTCTTCTTATATGAAGCTCTTGGGCCTCGGGCTTTCCAAGAAACAAATTAGGGTTAACCAAGTTAACCTAATTCACACGTCATCAGGCTGTTATAGAATATGCTGTATGTGAAATCTTCTAGGAGAAATATTCAGCACACAATAAAATGTTTCCTAAATTGTAGATTGAGAGAAATCAGGAAACATAATAGTAAAACATAACAGCTCCTACTGTCAAACATGGATGTCATGACATCGGTCATGACATTCACTAAAAACCTGTATTAGCTTAAACATATGCAACCTGTATAACACCATATAAAGCATGTCATGACATTTGTCAAGACATTAAACACCCAAGTATGTTTTACCACAAATGCAGCCAACTTGAAAACATCTTCAAGTATATATACCATGTCTCAACGGTGAGACGAGAGATTCAGAATAGAGGGAATAATATCATATCCCGCAAATAAAGCGGAACACGGAGCAAAGCGCGTCGATCGGAAATCTCACTAAATGTCCCTTGCATAAACTAGCACACATTATTAAAAACAAAAGAAATGCAACCGAAGTTGTACAATTGCATTACGCAGCAAAATAGAAACAAACGGTGGAAAAAGAAATGTAAAATGCGCAATGGAAGCGCAAAATAGTGTACGGGGCAGCAGTGACAATGACGCACAACGGTAACACATACGGAATATCAAACCAAAAGCATACAAAACGGTAAATGAACATATTAAATCACAAAGCAAGCATGGACTAGGTACGAATCAAGAAAACTTAAAAGAAATCGCACACAATTAACCAAGCAAACATGAATATGAGTCAAGAAAAAGTCAAAGCTTAAAACTCATGTCAATCAGAAGCAAAAGCCGCGAAATTGAAAAATAACCGTAAAAAATCATCGACTCGAAATTGAACGAAAATCGCATGGTTGATTGCAAACATGCCTACGGACTTAAAAACGAACTCGGTTTTGAATTAATTCTGCCCGTAAGTGGGAATTTTAGGCCATTTTCGTCGGCTGGCAGTGGCGAATCGGTGAAAATAGTTGTCTGAAACCGACTAAAAAGTATAACAATGGCTCCGGAATCATCAACAAAGTCAAGTTACATTATTCACAAGTGTAAAAACTCACTATGGTTAGGAATTTAGCACAAAATTGAGTTTATGTCAAGTGTTAGAAAAAATTAAAGAATTGTGACATTTTACAATCAACTCAAGTTTTCATGTGTCAAAAAGAGTTTGTAAAGTGTCTTGGCCCAAATGGAAAATGTTACAACTTATGAAATAGTAAACATGTTAGTAAGCATTATGTACATCAACACAAACTATCACCAATTGATTCGTAAACCGACAAAACACAACAAGAATTGAATTCAATTAGTAAATGTTAACCAAAAATTAAAATCAACACAAAGCTAGTGGACAAATGTGCATCAAAGTGATTTTTGCATAAAGTTCAAAACAACACAATCCAACAATATCAAAGTATCAATCCGGAATCAAAATCGATACAAGGTTCATGAGCAATCACCATGTCAACTCACAACAATCAACATTATATCAAGAAACAAGCATTATGTGATCGCAACAAAAGAAATCCGGATTTGTCAAGTTTATGCCAAAATTCAAGAATCTCATCAATTCTCTAGAAATCTAACAAATTCCTATTTTAGGAATCATGTCAATGTGAATTCAAGAGATACCTACACCAAACAATATCAATTTATCACAATTATATCTCCTAGGAATTTTATCAAACACCTAGTCTACACAATTTTATCACAAGATTCACCCGTTTTCATTCGAGTGCAATCACATTAAGCTCTTTATCTTTACACGCACATAGTAGAGCAGTCAGTTAGTGAATCTGATCCCTTTAAGCATGGGGTTTTGGTACATATAGTTGGTAACCCCTTTTTAATTTCCCGATTGCAAGTTGAGGGGATCGGACCGTAGTCTACCCTACCAAGTTCAGCACCAGACACCTCTTAACCAACCGGCAATGGCTTTTCTTGGTTATATTTTGTAGGTTCCGCATCCGTTAGATTAAGTAACCGGGTGAGGGTCACCAAACTTAATTGGTGCAGTTCCTATTTTCTAATGGTAAAGCAGGTAACTTTTATAATTTTTTTGGATCATTCACTTATATTCATCGACTCTCTACGTAGTTTGTGCTTAAGATAGTGTCGATTGCTAATATAAACTACATCGGGTTACTTTGAAACTAAAGCTTATGTTCTCGGTATAACAAGTACTCAAATTGGTCTATCGTATTCAGGTGAGTTTAGAGTGTCAAGGCGGAATCGATTTTGTTGAATTTTTTTTGAATTTCTAACATATCTTAAGAGTGAACCACCTATATACTCTTTGAGTGTGCCACATTATGTATCTAACCAAATTTTTTTTGTTATGGCTCAAAAAAGTAGGAAAGTCAACTACTAACTGAAAATCATTCTTATAAGAATTCGACGATACATAAATGTTTTATTAAAGCGAAATGACTATAAAGGAAATGACAATAATGAAAAACTACTTAGAAAGTGGTACGTAAATAAAACAGAAATGCTTTCCTCTCCCACATTAAAATCTTACATTGTCCCCAATGTTTCGAAATATTGCAAAAAAAGGAAGCTAGAAACAGGATATGCACTACTAGGGTCCTTGTCCACGTGCTCACCCCCGTGCTCGTACACATCCATCATATCCAGGCTAATGGTTGGGCATACCCACATGATGAATGTACTCCTGAAGACCATCTAAACGGACAGTCATAACAGCCATCTCATCGATCATGCTTGACATTTTGCGCTCATTTCTTTCACCATAATCACGCTGCTCTTTTTGCATGAGCTGTATCATCTCATTCTACTGGGTTTGTACACTTTGTATTCTCTGGTCATATTGAGCATTTAATGCACTGCGTTGCATTTTTGCAGCAAGAATGTCATCAGTAGTTTTCTCTCTTCTGCGACGTGTGGAGGATGTACCTATGACATTTTTAGAGGTGGCATGTGTGGTTTGTTGTTATTGATCAGCTTCTGGTGCACCTCACTCCATCTCATCAAACTCATCATCAGGCTGACCATCTTGTGCAGCAGCATTAGGTTCAGGGGCATCCAGATCATAAAGCTAATTTACCATATTTTGTGCGTCGGTGCGCTCACGATTTGGCAAAATGATACTCCGAACTTCTCTATTCCGAACCATAAGATTTTACTTTCCATCCTCTCTAGCTTTAATCAGGTGTCCTACACGACAATTGTCGATATCAATAAATTGTGCCGGTAATGAAGGAAAATTCTCTAGTCTTTCCCCAGGTTCAAAGCAAGTGCTATGGAAGTAACTAACCCCTCAATACATAAAAGGGTTGGACCCCTCGCACAAATCGATTTTATGTGACAGGAAAAACGAGATAGCATTGATCTTCCTTGGTGTGAAGACATAATGCAAGAAGAAAATCTCCTTAGAATTCACCTTGTTGTTGTTTGCCCTCCCATAGTTAGTGTTTGAGAGAACGTGATGAAAATAGCGAATGGCCAGATTATGAATGTAGGAGGCATAAAGTCCCTTTCAATTAGAAGTTTGCTCACCAGTTAATGTTTGCCATATTCTGAATGTTGTTGACGCCCAATCTACTTCTAGAGGGACTCAATAAATGGCACCATCTCCGCGTGGGAATTGTAGCATATTGCTCAGAGTTTCTTGAATCAAAGAATATTCAGTGTTGAACATTCTGAATTTGGCGGCATTGGTGAGGTACATATTTTTATCAGCAGTGGTGTTGTAGAAGAAGCAACTTAGAAATGCCAAGGTTAAAGACTCATATGTGGAGTGGTTCAGTGTACAAATATGTGTAAGACTTGAATTATGAAGCATCCATTGAACACTATCTAACAGCCCCAACTCAGTCAGACATGCTACATTAACATACCTTGTGGATGTAACTGAACTATGGTAGAACTTCAAGTAATTCTCTCTCTATGTTTCTCCCGTTGTGCCGTTTATGAAAACAATTGTTGATAGGTCTGGTTCTGGCCTTCGTTGAGCTTGAGTTCTCTGAGACATGATGATTACAGGTTATGGAGGATGGGTTTTGTTTTAGGAATTCACAAGAAATGGGCTTGTGAGTTTGGCTTGGATTGCACGAGTATTTAAATGGAGTGAGTATTAATGGAGTTTAATGGGAGGTTTGAAAATGGGGAAGTGTAATGGTGTGGAGAGTTAATGTGGGTGGTTATGGAATATTAGGGGTGAGCGGGGTTTAATGATGGAGGTTTAATGGATGAGGAAGAAGATAAGAAGAGGGAAGGAGGAGAGTTTTTTGTTTTATCAGAAAACATGTCTGATACGAAAAGCCTGTGCCGAGGGGCACACTATTGTGTGACGTGCGGCACACTAGGAAGAGTTCTATGGCGAGTGTCACAAACTTTGTGACGAGGGTCACGCCTCAATGAAGCCCATGACGAGTGCCATGGTGTGTGTGATGGGTCACAACTCTAAAATTTGAAATTTTCATAATTTTGCTTTGTTTCCGGGACTATTTGTGCATGCATATATCAATGTATATAATGGAAAAATTGGCACAATACGATATATATATATATATATATATATATATATATATATATATATATATATATATATATATATATATATGCACAATACGATATATATATATATATATATATATATGCACAATACGATATATATATATATATATATATATATATATATATATGTGTGTGTGTGTGTATGTGTGTGTGTGTATGTATGTATGTATATAGCAGTAAATTGAAACATATATTAGTATAAACCAGAGCAGAAAACTTTTACTTGGTTCAGTAAGAAAATTCATGAGAAACACAAAAGTACTTAAACAAAGTAGAAGAGCATAAACAATTAATGTAATCTAGAAAGCAATGGAAATCCTAAAATTAGAAAGCAGAGAAATCCTAAAATTAATGTTTCTTCCCCCATACTAACACAGACAGTGTCCTCATTGTCTATATGTGAGAGTCAAAAAAATGTAAATCTTCAAAAACATTAGCCACATCTATGTGAAGAATAAAGATGTTGATATATGTGATCCAATTGCTTAGTCACCACGTCCAGAAAACCATGAAAGTCGATGCGCAAAGTCGTTAGTTCTCCTCTTAAACCAGAAATCTGATTATGCAAATTATTAATAGCACTAGCATGATCAAGAGGGAGAGGTGCAGAATTAACTGGAGCAGCAGATGCACATGAAGCAATGGGGTGTTCTGGAGAAGAAAACTGGGGGTAGAGAAGAGGGGTTTCAGGATCAAATTCACTATCAGAGAGATAGTCGTCAAGGTGTTCATAAATTTGGGGTGTTTCTAAAAAAGGTGGAGTTAGAGATCGTTCCAAATCAAAGAGCCAATTGTCTCTGTTATGTACACAAGTCCTAGGATTAGGAAAAGTAAATAGGTGCAAAACCCGATTGTTTATACGCAAATCAAACTCATTTGAACCTAGATTTCCTATAATGCTTGTGTTATATTTCCTATAGGGTTAGTGTTCATCCATGTTCATGTTGCTGGGTTATGGTTCGTACATTAAGGTTGATGTTGTTAGGGTTTATCATCTTCATATGGGCTTGATGAATATTAGGGTTAGGGTTCCTCAAATGGGTGTGTTCTGGGCTCATGGGGTTGAATGTGTGAAATTTCCGGTTGAATATCAACCAGAATCTAGAAATTTGGGGCGGCTCAGCCGGAGGAAGCGATTTCCGATGACCTTTGCGGGGGAGAGCATCAAAGAGAGAAGAGAGAGTGAGGAAAAGTAGGGAGAGAAAGAATATGAAAAAAGGAGGGGATTTTGAAGGAAGAACGGATAAATACCCCTCCCTGTACTTGCACGGATGAGCGACGTATGGCCATTAACCGGCCACACAATGTGGAGATATTGACTTATTCTACACGCTCTGATGCATATTACTCCCTAATTGACTTTCAATCGTGGTCATGGATTTGGAATACTCTAGATCAACGCTCTAGGATTAACGCTTGGTGGCCTTATGATCTTGATCAAACGTCACAAATTGCTCTCACACAACGTAACCCCTCATCTCACCCGTACAGAGTTCAGCGGACTCAAACTCACTCTTAGCCAAGCCCACGTGCTATAAATACCCCACTAATTTACTAAACTAGAAAAAAATGTTAGAACAAGATCGAGAATCTATGTTCAGAATCTGATTTTGATGATAACATGCACATATTTTGTGAGTAACAATTTTATTACTAATGGTTTCACTTAGTGTGCAGATATTGCTATAAGCCTTATACAAGATTCATCAAAAAAAGAGTACAATGACTACATCATAAACTAGCTCATATATGAAATCAAACATCCAGAAGATTGACAGAGCCAAAATATCATTCATCAGATGTTCTGATTGAGAACATGTAAAACAAGCCCACTCAGAAGAACATGCAACTACAACTGTATCACAAGGAGCTAGATTTCAACAAGACAAACCATCAAAGAGTTAACCAGAAATATCAACATTCACATACAACAAGCACAGAAACAGAAAGTACATCAGAAGCTTCAAAGAAATTGAAAAAGAAACATCAATATACATGAAGATCCCTTACAACAAGAAGACCACATGAACAGAAGATCAGAAGTTCCGATAGAGTAACGCAGTGACATATAAAACGCAAACAACATTAGAGTCACTTATGAACCAATAAAGAATCTACAGCTCAGCATACAAATTAAATAAAATACAAAGCTTAGAATCAAATGGGAAGCCGTTAGAAACATCATCATAAGAAAAACGGTTACAAAATTTAAAAGGAACAATTCCCAAGGTTGATTGAGGAAGCAAGCCACATACAGCGCATCGGAAAGACAAGCTTATTCAAATAAACACGCCATCAACTACAATCATCATGTTGAAGATAAGGTTCTTCCAAGAACAACACTTGTCATTAAAGCTTCAATATAGACAGAGCATTCAAAGCAATATTCAAACAAATCTCAACGACTAGATTCCAATGGTAACTCATCAAGCTAGATATATATATATATATATCAAATTTCAAACTTGATAGTGTGCCCATTTGTACACCAAAATGCATTGAATATGCATCCAAAGTGTGAACCCATGGTGCAACTACAGAGTGCAGAAAAAGAGAAATCTTGAGAGAAAATTTGTAGAGAGAAGCTGAGCATGAAAGTATAAATGAAGAAATATGAAATCATGCATCAGAAGTTACACAAGAGGCAACACATGCTCTGTATGTGATGAAATAATCCATAGTGTTGTCATACACTAATCATAAGCCTATGTGAAGAAGACACAAGAAGATGAAGAAGAAATCCCTCCTATTAGGCAGTATCCTCAAATGGAGTTAGAAGATATCCATCAATACTTGATTAAGTGTTAAATGGATCATATTGAAAGACAAAGGAAACTGAAGACACTAAGTTGTTTCTCATAGTGTTTCATGTTTACTGATGTTGATCAATGTGTCATCAACTGTAACAAGCTTTAAAATCAGTATTGAAGAAGGAGAAGCTGAAGATTAATGTGAAGAAGCAATTCACTAGAGCTGCTGCTCTAAATCTGCTTTCAGATAATCATTTGAAGAAGCAACTCAAAACAGAGATGATGCTCTGAATCTGATTGAAGAAGAAATGAAGATCAAATCAGAAGCAATCAACAATAGAGTTGTTGCTCTAAATCAGCTTAAGAAGATTTAAAGATGGAGATCATGACAAGAAGTAACCAACATAAGAGCTGCTGCTCTTAATCTGCTTTCAAAAGAAGAAGATCTCATCCAGAAGTTCAAGAATATAAGACTACAAGATTATGTTTTATTCTTGTAATTAAATGTAAAACACATAGAGTTGTTGCTCGTAGTGTGTTATATCTTAGGAAACTTTTGATAGATTGTTTAGGCACCAGAAGAGACTTCTAGTCAGTGTGTCGTAAACATACATATTAAAAATAGGAGACCATCTACTTAATTAAGAAGCACACCTATAATCTCCAGAAGATATATGAACGTTATTTCCTGATGGGATCGCTGAACGGTTCATCATCTATAGTTAGTCACAAGCAGTTGTCTTGTGCGGGGTTAGTCACAGCAGGTAGCTGTGCAAGTTACTAGATTGATGAACGTTATATCCATATGGGATCACTGAACGGTTCAGTCATCTAGGGGTTAGTCACTCGCGGGTAGCTTGTGCAGGGTTAGTCACATCAGTTGGCTGTGCAGGTTGTTAGTCACGATGGAGGATCGTGCAGATGTAATCAAGTTGAGTTATAGTGGATTAAGACCTCTATTGAGAGGCAAATCACCTGAAGAAGGTGGACTGGAGGTAGCCTTATTCAGAAGGTGAACCATGATAAAAATAAATGCGTCTTTTACTTTCTACACAATTCAATTAACTCTGAACATTCACGCAGAATATCCTTAGAACTGTACTAAGACAAGTCAGAAGTTCTGATGATACAAAGAAGTTAAATTGAATATCTCATTGGTTATGAAACTCCATTTTAAACTCGCTTCCGCAATATTGTAAAGCATATCCAGAAGTTGAGATTCTAAGAGAAATAAAAGAAATTAATGAAAGGGAATTTTTAATTGATAAAGAACACAATTCAACCCCCCCTTTCTTGTGTTTTTCTCCACCTTCACAAAAATGCACCCCTTTTTTTGTTGGATAAAAATAACTATTTTTATTGAATTAATTTAATTTAATTGACTTAATTTATTTATCATATCTATTCAGTTTTAATATTTTTTTCCATCATATGTTTAAATTAAAATAACTTTTTAGTAACATATAATCAGTTTGTTTTTGATAAATGACATTATATTTATAAAAATAATCAAATAGTTTTTTACTAACTTCTTTGTTTTAATTAGTAAATATTTTTACTAACTTCAACCTTGTTTCATCCAAATATCCGCAGATGTTATATAATGCATTCAAAATAGCTAACCAATCAAACGTGACATTTTTCTACTAACATAACCAAAACAAGGATATTTTCTAAAAAAGAGATTCTGGACTTTCTTTCCAATTAAGCTATGAACTTCGCCCACGACAATGCAACTTTTTAAATCTGGACGAATTTCTAAGGATCATTCTAAAGCATTTACACAATATCATAAAACAACTAACCAAATACATACTAACTACGAAATGGACTCTGATTCTTCATTATGAGATACGCAGGCACACAATCTAAAAACTGATGCGAGTCCCATAAATCAAAATATCAATGATCCAATACTATTCTGCAAATATTAAGATATAGGTGGATTCACAATCACTGTATCCTCGAATAATTGATTGATCGACTTAACGTCTATCATTTGATTACTTTAAATCAAAATCTTCATCTAAAACCTAAACCTAAAGGGGATCCCCTTGAGTACAAGGAAAATAAAGGATGCCTAACACAGTCTCTTTATTTAATCGACTTACGGACTTAGAATCTCTAAACGATTAGGGTTATCCATTATCTTCCCTTCCCTTAGTATAAAAATTAGTGGTGGCGTCTCTTCAAATTTTAAGTCGGTTGCTACACATACCAATTTTTTGAAAACTTCCAATCTTCTTAAGAAATATTTCATTTTCTTCAACAATAACATGGTGTCGAAAAATATCAGCTAACATGCACATAAACCCAAGTTTGTGAGAAACTCTGGGAAAACTAATTTAAAAGGACCCAAATGATTCAGGGTACCAGAAGATAAAATAGTCTATGTTGTAGGTATCTTATGTAGCAGAGTCAAAATACCAGTCATGGTACCTAGACTCTAGATGCTTGCGTCACATAACGAGAAGAAAGCATATGTTCCAAAACCTGGAACTTAGAGACACTAGTTACATAGGTTTCAGAGGAAATCATAAAGGAAGAATGAAAGGATCTAGAACAGTTGGTAATGGATCTCTTCCTTCTATTTCTAATGTACTTTATGTTGAGGGTTTAATGCATAAATTGTTATCCATAAGTCAATTAAGTTATAATGGTTTTGACATTATTTTTAATCAGAAAACATGTAAGGTTGTCAGTCAGAAAGATGGCACGATTCTCTTCACTGGAAAGAGGAAAACAAAATTTATAAAATTAAGCTTCTGATCTTAAAAATAAAGATGTAAAATGATTAATGTCTGTAAATGAAGAGAAATGGGTGTGGCATAGACGCTTGGGTCATGTTAGTATGAGAATAATTTCTCATTTGAACAAACTTGAGTTAGTTAGAGGCTTACCTAAGCAGAAGTTTACTTTTGATGCTCTTTGTGAATAATGTCAGAGAAGCAAGTTTTCTTTAACATCTTTCAAAACTAAAAATGTAATTTCTACCTCCAAACCTTTAGAGCTTCTACATACTGACTTGTTATGTCCAGTTAAAATTGCATCAATCAATGGTGAGAAGTGTGGACTTGTCATAGTTGATGACTATAGTCATTGGACATGGGTAATTTTTCTAAGGCCAAGGATGAGTCGCATTCTGCATTTACTAGTTTCTGTTCTAAAGTGCAAAATTAGTTTGATTTTATGATTGTTAGAGTCAGAAGTGGACGAGTTTGAAAATAAACTGTTTGAGGAGTAATTTGATTTTAATGGCATATCCCATTATTTATTTTGTCCTAGAACTCCACAGCAAAATGGAGTTGTAGAAAAGAAGAATAGGACATTGTAAGAAATGGTCAGAACCATGATTAATGAAAGTAATGTGGCTAAGCACTTCTGGGAAGAAGCTGTGAATTCAACATGTTATATTCAGAATAGAATCTCCATAAGACCTATTCTGGAAAAGACTCCTTATGCATTATGCAAGGGAAGAAAAACCAACATTTCCTATTTCCATCCTTTTAGATGCACTTGTTGTATCCTGAACACTAAAAAATATATGAACAAGTTTGATTCTAAAGCACAGAAATGTATTATGTTAGGATACTCAGAATTCTCAAAGGGCTATAGAGTATACAATACAGAAATACGTATTATGGAATAATCAATTCATGTTAGATTCGATGATAAGGTTGAGTCAGAAAAGTCAAAGTTATTTGAAAATTTTGCAGATCTAGAAATAACACTTCACTACGCCAAAATTGATTTTTTGTATCACCTAATTTAATAGCACTTTTAAAAAAAGTGATATTGAAAAGGATAAAACATATCTATAATAGCACTTTATAGTCAGGCGCTATTATATGATACAAACAATTTAATTTTGATAGCACTTTGTGAAAAAAACGCTATTACTAAACTTCACTAAAATAGCACTTTCTTTAAAACGCTATTAATATTCTTATTTAAGATAGCACTTTTTTATAAAACGCTATTATTTTAGTACAATATATAATTAATAAAATAAAAAAGGCTAGTATTTTTTGTTAGCAAGGAGGATTGGGCTACCTATATGGTGGATGATGTTTTTGGTAAGTTGGATTAGAGTTACGTTTAAACATGAATTCATTTATTGGATACTTGAGAAATGATACATAGTTGTGAATTGGGAGTTTATTTATTGAAGGAATATGTTTTGAGTGAGGTCTCCCATTTGAATAAATTGAATTATTGGTGGCTTCTATCTTATCATGATGCACTATGTGGAGACAGATTTGCTTATCTCTAACTACTTTTTTGCTTGCCGCTCATGTGAACTCCATCTCATAGTTTCTTTGTTCATTCTTTCATTCTGCTTCTCTATTATCAGTCATCTAATTCCCTACTTGTAACATTTATATTATTTATTATTGTTCTAAGAGTTGATAGTTACTTGAGATATCCATTAATAGCTCTCAACTGGAAACAAATTTGGAATTTAACATCACAGCTTATGTGTATGGCTTTGTTTAGTTATTTTTTTACTCACACGTTTTCTTTTTGTTTGGTTAATAATTCGAAGAAGACTTATTAGACCCACATTGAATGTTTGATTATTTTATATATCTTAAATTGGTTTTTATTGTACAATACATAATCAATATTTTTTCTATGATACAGGAAAACAAGAAGCGGTTATTTTGCCTAGCTAAATGATTGTACCCGTGGGTTCAACGCTTTTGGTTCTTGAAGTGTGGTTACTACTTGGCGTTGTTTTGTTGTCGTTTTTTGTTTTTTAGGTGTTTTATTTAGAGAATATGACTTTTTGTTTTGGGATTTGGATTAAAGTACTCTTAGATGGAATGCATGAATCTACAAATTTGGCTATGCAAATGCCCTCTTTTCACTAAATACCCTCTATATGTTATGATATTTGTAAACAAGAGGATTTGGTTTAAAATGTTATTATTTGGTATTGATGGATCATAATATGTATGCAATGAGTAACTTAAAGTGTTATTTGGTATTGAATTAAATGTAGCTTTTTGATATTTTTTTTTTATATTTGCACACCAATAGAATGATTTTAAAAAAAAGTGTACCATATATTAGCGCTTTCTTTGAAGGTGCTATCAAACATGAGTCATATATTAGCGTTTTTTTTGAAAGTGCTATCAAATTTGAGTCATATATTAGCGTTTTTTTAAAAGTGCTATCAAACATTAGTTATATATTAGCGCTTTCTTTAAAAGTGCTATCAAATATGACTCTTATATTAGCGCTTTTTTTGAAAACGCTATCAAACATGTGCCCTTTAATAGCACTTATTTTGAAAGTGCTATCAAAAACAAATCAAAAGACACACAATGCATGCTTCAATAGTGCTTTAGGAAAAACGCTTATTAAAAACCGGTACATTAATAGCGTTTTTAAAGTGCTATTAAACAAAAAATATTTACAATAGCGGCGTGGTTAATAGCACTTTTAAGTGCTATCAAAAATAAAAATAAGTGCTATTAAATAGCTTATTTGGCGTAGTGCTTGTAGGATCTGGAGAAAAGGCTATGGATTTTGAAGACAAAGATTCTGACTCATCGGAAAAATCTCAACATCCTTCAGTCCAGAAAAGACAAAGGCAGAGGAAAACCATATATGAAATTTAATTCTGGGAGATAAAGCTGAACCTGTCAGAACAAGATCCACTTTCAAACAATTTGAAGAAACACTTTTCGGATTGGTGTCTCTGATAGAACTAACTTCTTATGAATAAGCACTTCAAAACAATGAATGGATTCTGGCAAAGTAAGATAGATAAATTCGTCAAAAACAAAAATGCGCCAGGTTAGATTTTCAATCTCAGCTATTTTATTAATTTCGTTCAAAGACACTTTTACAAGTTAGAAGTTATCTCTGTCAGAAATATCTAAAGTCATAAAACCCTTTGTATTCTTGACTTTGAGAACATTAAATCGTGTTCCCTCAAAATGTGTGGCTGTAATTTGCTTGGACACCTGTCTTTAAAGCGTCAGGATTTCTTGAGATAAGATAAAAGGTCATCATTGTTCTCCCATTTTATTGCCTTGCATGCTATTTAATCACTCTTTTCACCATCATACATTATGTTATTCACTTCCCACACTTTCTCTTTTTTAACCTAAAACCTTTATACCCTTCTCTGCAAACGTTCTTCCATGGAAGCCTAACAAAAGCAAGTTTACGAGTTCTCTAAGGGGATGGATCATCAAGAAAAATCATCTCATCAAACGAATGTAAGTACTCAACCTCCAAAGGATCCTATCTTTCAACAATCATTAGCATTGTTTCAGAAACCAAATGAAACACACCTTCTTGATTGTCCTCCTCAAATTCATCTATCAACTCTTGCTGATCAACTAGAAGTGCTCGGTGAACTTCTAGTGGATTTCGATAATCTTAAGGTAAACATAATGGATTTAATAGAGGATTTAAACAAGAAAGGCTAGGAAATTTATTTCAAACGTCTCTATGTATAACCTTTTTCAAAAAATGTGTGTCCTGCTACCAAATTTTGAAACCTTGAGAACATAGTCTCAACCGTTTCTTCTTCTTCCATCTTGAAAGCCTCGTATTTCTGAATTAAGGCCATAGGCTTAGTTTCCTTGACTTGAGTATTGCCTTCATGGGTCATTCTTAATGAATCAAGAATGTTTTTTTTTTGTAGCTCTATTAGTGATTTTCTCAAACTCATTGCAAGATATAACATTGAGAGTAATGGTTCTAGATTTGGGATGATTCTTGAACTCACCTTTATATTCATCATTCATTTTGTTTCTAGGAATGGGAATACCAATAGCAGAAACAAGTGCTTCATAATTGTACACATTTGGAAGAGTTTGGTCGGGTTAAGGAAGTCGACACCTGAAAGAGGAAGTAGGCACAAGATAAAGATTGGATTTAAATCTTAAAAAGCCTAGTTGGGTCTACAACTCGGCGGGGACTTACAGCTCGGAGTAGATACCTAGCACGGTCAGTGTCCTTATCCCGACCATGACGAGTTTTGTAGGTCAGAAGACATTTCCGCAAATCGGCACGCAACCGATTTACTCTAGTCAGCCGTAACCGCCACTTGCACATGAAGGACTCCTCTGTTACAAGGGTTACAACCCTTTAACTACCAGACGACGAAGGTTACTAAAACTAGCTCATAATGGAGGGAATCCAAAGTTCCTCCATTTATGATGGTGATTACTACTCCAACAGCTATAAATAGGGCTCCCACATGAGGGATAAGCAAGACGCTTCTATCTTGAGCTTGTATCAACTACACTGCTCAAATCCCTAAAATTATACACTTACAAACTCCTGTGTGACTTCACCAGAATCTTATGGGAAGTAATCAAAAGTGTTATGCAGGAAAATTTGGTGCCCACCATGAGGCTTAGGTAAAACTCTCCCAGGCCACATATCCTTCACACATACACACCAGGGAAGACACCAGACAGCCACCATGAATGAAACTTCCCTATCCAACGTCCCCCACTTGCTAACCATGGAAAAAGCTTTAAACCATTAGAATGAATCACTATAAGGCTTTGTACAATTCCTACAGTGTTAAATACCCAAGGAGAGTGGACTCACGCACGAATTGCACTATTTTCGACCCATGTGAGACACCTTATGGGCGGAAGGGATTCCGGAATACTTTAAACTCCCTCCCTTACCTATTTTGAACGGCATGAAAGATCCCGGACATTATATCAGGACCATGGACGATCAGGCCTCCATGCTCGGGGCTACGAATTCCCTTAAGTGCATACTTATGCTAGGGACTTTCAAAGGTGAAGCATTAGACTGGTACATGGGTTCTCCTAAGAATTCCATTTCAGGATATCCTGATCTGGTGTGAAAGATGATCTAGTTCTTTCTAGTGAGCAAACATTGGGAAGTTCATATCTACACTCCCCCCAATAACTACTCGGGCCTAAACGCAAACGCTCGGGAATACCAGGCTTGTTTCAATGAAAAAGCTATTCATAACACAAGGGCCCCGCATGACAATACCCGGGTTGGTAATTTGGAAGGTCCATCAAATCAGAAACCAAATGTCATCACGAAAGAATCAATTGACCTTTTCTTCTATAGAGTCATAGAGGAAGAAGGCAGCAAGGAAGAGTATCGTTCTAGCATCCCGAGGAGTCTTCACGATAGACCGAACAGGAGCGCGCCTTGGAAGGAAAAACAATTATATGCAGAGCGACACAACACGCAGAAACGAAGCCAAATGCATCATGGAAGGAGAGAGTGGCCTTTCACACCCCTCAATTTAAAAAAGATCTGACATCTTGCGAGAGGTAGACCACATGTGCCTAATAATTAGACTATCGCGGGCTCGCAAGGTGACGACGATCAGTGGGGAGGAACCGTGGTGCTCATTTCACCGAGTAGGAAATCATCACACGGAGGACTGCATGCAGCTCAAAAAGGAGATAGAGGCCCTGTTTCAACGTCGTAAGTTGTCATCTTATCTAAACAATGATATTTTCATCATCCGCAGGCAAGAAAATCCAGCACAGTCAAGAGCAATAAAGAGAAGGTCCCACGTAGAGGAAGACAAGAAGACCTGAGAAGGATATTCTAGGGACTCGTCCTCTGACACACCCTAGCAAAAATTGGAGTACTTCGATGAAGGGGCGAAGTAGAAATCTGGGGAATGAGGAAGCCATCAATCTTCTTCAATGAAATGAGTATGCCCCGCCGTCGAGCAGTAATGAGAGAAAGCGCCAGTTTAGGCTTTTCTAGGATTTGAATAAGTTTGATTCTATAATGAAGAACTTAGAAGCTTGTAATAAATTAAGTTCGATAGGAGTACTCTTTTCCCTACTAGGGTATTTAATGAGGCACCTTCGACCTCTTTAGATCAACAACGAGTTCCATTAGAGAAATTGAGCAGCAAAAGTTCTAGACGAAGTAAAGTTAAATTGCACCATTTTGATTAAGTCGACTAGGCCATTGCGGCCTTTATGGCATTAGTCAATCTGCGCCATCGCGAACCCTTTGATTAAGTCGAGTAAGCCATCGTGGCCTCTGTTGCATGATCAAATTGCGCCATCACGGCCCCTTTGATCAAGTCGACTAGGCCATCGCGGCCTCTATCGCATTAGTCAAATTTCACCATCGCGGCCCCTTTGATCAAGCCGACTAGGCCATTGCGGCCTATATCGCATTAGTCAAATTGCACCATCGCGGCCCCTTTAATTAGGTCGACTAGGCCATCTCAGCCTGTGTCACATTAGTCAAATTGTGCCATCATGGCTCCTTTGATCAGGTCGACTCGGCCATTGTGCTACCTCGTTGCATTAGTAAAATTGCGCCACCACGACCCCTACGACACAAATTGGCTGAACTATCGAGGTCATGTGTCTTACAACTGGTTAGCCCCTCATGTTCTTGTGAACCAGGCTTCAACTATCTTTGGTATATTTCTGCATCTAAGAGAACATTTCATTCCTCTATGCAAGCCTCTTGCTGAACAAGAAATCTTATAGTGTAAAACCGATTCATACAAGTCACAATTTTAAGCATGCGAGATGAAAGTTCAAAGCTAAATAAATGCATTCAAAGGAGTACCATAGAGGCCATAATAATTGTGCATGCCACTCGAGGCTTAAAAACATTACACACTAGGGAACACAAAATAAATAAAAAACATAGAACATCAAGTACCAGGCTGGTCAACTGGATGGTCCTCGGGATTCTTCACGTGGGCTATCTACCATCTTTGTCATGCATACTCCCAGTTTCAACTTCAAAAGATCCTTCATCCGGATCCACCAACTGACCATCACGGACAATCGTAAAGAAGTCCATGGCTTTAACGTCCATATCAGGCTGTAGAACCAACGTCTGTGCTTTGGCTCTCTCAAAGGCCTCGTCACCAGCAAAAAGGACGTCGAGTTGCGCTTCCTTTAGGGAAATCTTAAGTTGGGCATTGGACTCCTTAAGCTCCTTGGCTGATTCCCTGAACTTCTCAACCTCTTGGGTAAGGTTGGCCATAAGAGATTCCCAACTATTTCTTTCCTCTGAAAACCGAGTTAGTTGTTTGTTGACCTTTTCGAACTTTTCAGTCTGGGTCCTCAAATCTTCCTTCAACGTAGTCACTTCTTGAGATAAACGACGCTCAGCTTGGTCCGAATCATCCCTCACTTCAAGTAGAGCCCAAATCATCACGACACTCCGCATTAAGTAGGCCCCCAAGTTGGACGTAAGTGAAAATTCTGGTATGACAGACTCGGATGTCAATCCCGATGTCAAGACATCTGATCTGTTATTAATGTAGTATAAGCAGAATAGAAAGATCCCTCATTAATTAATCACTCCTAAACAGGAGTCAATGAGACCTGGGATCACATACGTTCAGTAGACATAACCAGATCATAAATTTTATGTGGTTCTGTTTAGGAACAGCTAACACTTCTGAACCTGATGTTATAAAAAAGTCCTAACATTCATAACTGAACAAACAATGCAGAAGATAAATAACACAGTTAATTGTTAACCCAGTTCGGTCTAACTACCTACTATGGGGGCTACCAAACCAGGAAGAAGATTTCACTATCAATAGTACTATTTTATGTAAACAACCTCTGGTTTACAGATAAACAACCTCTGGTTTACCTAGTCACTACCCAATGCAACTTTTACCTCAAAACTCCATCCAAGACAAGAGAACCTCTGCTCACTCCCTAGTGATACCTAACTGTTACAACTCTACAACAGCTATTTACACAATTAACAATGAACACATACTTGATCTTGCTTCACAGCTTCAATCAAGATTACAATACTCAACTCTTACCTACAGGTTTCGAGTGAGGACAATCACATCTCTAATCTACAGGTTTCCAGAAGGACATGGCAGCCATCCCACAACCTGGGTGGTCTACCTCTAAAAACCCTAATGACTACATCGTTTAAAACAAGGTTTTCTATCTAAAACTAGGTTACAAAGTTTCCTATTTATAACCTGATCCCAATTGGATTTGGGCTTACAAATCGCAGCACTCCTTGCTGTTACAAATATGCAAAAATATTCTGCTACAAATAAGGTATTCTAATCACGAGTTTCCTAATTTATCTCCTAAATTAGAAACTGCTGAATATTCAATCTTCTGATCTGATTCTTTCTGAATCTTCAATCTTCTGATCTGATTCTTCATATATTCTTTAGACCTTTAAATATGCGCCACATTGGATTACAAAATATTCAAAGAATATTCTGTATCTGTTGAATACAAACTAAATCTTCCTTCTAGTTCTGCAGGCGCGATGTCATGAGTTGATGTCATGACATTCCATGTGTCATCTTGCTTGTACCTGTTTTGTTCATTTTATATTTGCAAGATTCACATTTAGACCATTTGCTGCTATTATATATTTTAGCCAAACATTAGAAAATAATACAGAACAGACAGAGCATCAACAATCTCCCCCTTTGGCTTATTTTGGCTAAAACTATTCTTGTAACAGTCAACAGCAACTTCAACTTCCTAGACAACAAGGACCTGGTCATGTTTTACTTCCAGTAGCAAAATCAGCATCAGTATCTCTCCCCTTTTTTAGCCATAATATGACAAAGATCGACACTATGTCATACATTGCAATTGAATATAACGGTTAATCTTGGGAGATACATGTTGTCTTGTGTCAATAAATCCACTCCTAGCTCGAGTTCTCAATAGAACCAAGACTGGATTCTTGTCGTTATTCATTGTAACTCAGAACACAAATCACAATTGTATTCAAAACTTAGATCACAAATCATAACGAAAATGATTCCTATACTGAAGGTTGTATATAGTGGAACATCTTTGTTGTTATTGTAGTAAAATCCATGGTAGAGACCATAAACATCCCCAGCCCGTGTTTTTTTTTTCTGAGGAGGTTTTGGTATAGCAACCCATCACAATACCAAACCTAGACTCGACTCACAAGAACGCACACGAACGGCATTTTGAGAGAGTTTGATTTCTGCAATTCATGGAGATGCTATTATATAGCCAATGGAGATTATAGGAAATAACGATGGTCTTTGGTCTTGTTCAATGGTCAAACAGTTAATTAGGAAACAAATCCAAAAGCAATTACTCTTTCCAAAGCAGTTTTTGACTGTTTTTCTTATAGGAGTTATCTTAAATTACCAGTGCATGCATAGTCATTTATTGTACTTTACACCGACCACTGATGTGTAGATAAACTTCAAGTCAGATTTCCTTGTTTGACGTTGAAGATTCAATGTCTTAAAACATGTCATGACATCATGTCAGACATTGTCACTTTTCTTTCCTTCGGGCACATAGCCCAAGATTCCGTAAAAGATTAAGACAGAGCATCATTTGGACCAATTAACAGACTCCCTTCTTACTCACTAGTCATAGACATAGACTTCTATTGTACTGAACACCTTGAGACTGTTAGACATACAACTACCTCATTAGTGTTTAGAAGGAATCGCGGTTACTATTTGCACATGGTTATCATGAACCATTCACAAATAACTGACAAAAGTATCACTTTTTCTTCATGATGTAAAAGTATTTTTAACCAAGAATTTTTCTTGACAGAAGAAGTTACTCCCCCTATCCGAGGTAGTCTGAGCTTCCCCAACGGAATAAGCTTGAAATGATGAATGGAAAATATAAGACTCATCTTCATATCTTCAAGAGCCGCACCCTTTGTTCAACAATCCTGCTCAACACACTCACTATAGAAAATTTGTTCCTCACAATAAATACTTACACCAGAAGTAGAATGTCATAACATTGTGTCTGACATTTGTACTACCAGTATTCTCCACAAGTTTCATCCTGTTTTTTCAATAGACCTTTGCCTAAGAACTTATCTCCTTCAGAAACGATCAACAGATGACCTCTTAATACTAGAAGCACACATAGAGAGGTTGCCACAACTCAACAAACAGAACTGCCACTCCTTGAATTTTGTTAAGCATAACCTTACCATGTTTAAATCAGATCATGGTCTGCTTAAGACTCTTCGAAATCCTTCTTGATAAGGTGTTTTTCAATCTCACACATTGATTAACATACTCCTTGAACAAAAGAGATTCTCCTTTATCCTTAGCCGTGTTGATCCGATCATAGAACGTTTGTCTTTATAGTCATCTTCACTAAGTGAAGTTTTCATCATGAAAGTAATCATGTATTGCCATAACACATTACTAACATCCAGATTAGAACCTGCCTATTCTAATCCACATTATGCCTGAACTGCCACTTTAGAAAATAATGTTGCTTTTTCAAACTTCTAATGTATATTCCTAGTCCTTCTTCCAGGAAATATGTACCTTGTGATGTTAGTACCACTTAAAACACAAGTTCATCTGAACTCAAACAAACTCTTGACTATCCATAGAGATAACACTTTCTCTATAGAGGACTTGGAACACAAGAAACGATTTGTGTTCACGACTCGAAAAAGGACTCTTTATTCTTTACCAAACAGTTGTAAAGAATGACCTCTGACTTAACAATGTCTGAACACTACCCTTAAACACTATGATTGACTTAAATAGACAATCATTACCTCTTCACATTTATACTTTCTGTTCTAGGCAAATAAACAAATAACTGAAGATCTTGAGATGTTGTAACATCAGATATGACATCATCCTTCATGGTTCTTGGTTAACATCTTTAATTTCAAATTGACAACACTCGGGTTAATAACAGAATAATCCAATTATCAGCAATATCCAGACATATCAAGGAAAAAATAGCCAGCATCTCAATAACCTTTTCTTCAGACTTTGATTCTGATTTTGAGATGAAGGATGCCATAGTCTGTACCTATAGAGGAGATTCCCTCAGCTAGGGTTCTGGAACAGACTTAGTTATAGCATAACATTGAATTAGTCAGATCCATCTGACTTCCTTGATTTCAAACAACACTACCCTTTCTGGATAACAACTAGGGCAGTACACATTCTTAACCATATTTCACTATGATTGAGACACAGTATTCAGCTCCAACAACTGCTCTATGGTTATGAATACTTATCTGGTTTCGTTGATTAGAGGAAACTCAAAGATATAGGCTCTTCATAAGTACAACACAAAGGATTAGCAAGGAATACCTTCATGAGTTTTCTTAGTGGAACTGAGCACATGTTAATCGTGTCCTGATTAACTTAGCCAGATGTCTCCTCTTCCAAACCAGGAGTAGGTTCCAAACCAATGTTTTCACACTACATTAGTTTAGCACCAGAACATCTGTTCTTCAGCTGGTAGCTGCATACGAATTCTTAATGTCCTAACGTCGAGTAGAAAATTTGTTCCTCCTTCTCGGAACACTTCAACCTTGGAAATTTCAAGGTACACACTTGCAGATAATTATGAATATCATTGATCAGTTGACATTCATCAGCTCTAATAAACCATGTCATTATGAGTGGACTTGAGAGGATACTCAAGTATCTTTGACACTTTAATTATAGCCGTCAATACCTGCCATACATTCTGTTGACTATACATAACCCTAGGGTTTCTTAGAGACTATGCAGCAGAAAATAGTCATACCTCAACATAATTCACAAAATGCTTGCTTTAAGTGTTAGTAGTAAGCATGACAATACCAGATTGTTGCTACTCAACCTTGAACAATGCTTGCTTCTGCACCAAGCAACTGACTAGACCTAACCAAAATCCTGACATAACAAACTCACAAAAGTACAGAGATTACCTTATCAATATCTTCACTCCCGCATGATGTTTTTGGATTTAGCACTCCTTGTTCCAGCATCGCAGCTCTTAGGTCAGGTAGGTCTAATCATATAGGTCCATCCATTACTTCAAGGGACCATACAATATGAACATTCTTTGTTTAAACAATCTTCTCCTTTACCACAACTAGAATTTATCCCTTATGGATCTCATCTAGAAATAGACAGGATGCCTACTCTAATACCAATTGAAAATTCTGGTATGACAGACTCGAATGTCAATCTCGATGTCAAGACATCTGATATGTTATTAATGTAGTATAAGTATAATAGAAAAATCCCTCATTAATTAATTACTCCTAAACAGGATTCAATTAGACCTGGGATCATATACGTTCAGTAGACATAACTAGATCAAAAAATTTATGTGGTTCTGTTTAGGAACAGCTAACACTTCTGAACCAGATGTTATAAACAAAGTCATAACATTCATAACTGAACAAACAATGCAGAAGATAAATAACACACTTAATTGTTAACCCAATTCGATCTAACTACCTACTCTGGGGGCTACCAAGCCAGGAAGAAGATTTCACTATCAGTAGTACTATTTTATGTAAACAACCTCTGGTTTACAGATAAACAACCTCTGGTTTACCTAGTCACTACCCAATGCAACCTTTATCTCAGAACTCCATCCAAGACAAGAGAACCTCTGCTCACTCCATAGTGATACCTAACTGTTACAACCCTGCAACAGCTATTTACAAAATTAACACTGAACACATACTTGATCTTGCTTCACAGCTTCAATCAAGATTACCATACTCAACTCTTACCAACAGGTTTCGAGTGAGGACAGTCACATCTCTAACCTACAGGTTTCGAGAAGGACATGGCAGCCATCCCACAACCTGGGTGGTCTACCTATAGAAACCCTAATGACTACATAGTTTAAAACAAAGTTTTCTATCTAAAACTAGGTTACAAAGTTTCCTTTAAATATGCGCCACATAGGATTACAAAATATTCAAAGAATATTTTGTATCTGTTGAATACAAACTGAATCTTCCTTCTAGTTCTGCAGGCGCGATGTCATGAGTTGATGTCATGACATTCCATGTAACATCTTGCTTGTACCTGTTTTGTTCATTTTATATTTGCAAGATTCACATTTAGACCATTTGCTGCTACTATATGTTTTAGCCAAACATTAGATAATAATAATGAACAAACATAGCATCAACAGTAAGCTGTTGAGGACCAATGGATTTTGCTTTAGCAATGTCTTTATCATAATTCAAATGATCACATAGGAAACTCAAGTCGTCAAAACTATTCTCCTAGAACTTGAATTATGGATCTCGATGGGACGGTCGACTACCCTGCCCAGTTTCTTACATCACGGCACAAACAACATGATCAATGCTGCTGGTAGACTCGGTCAGGGCGAATTTTTGTTTCTTGCCAAGAGGAGGCTCAGAAACACGAGGGATGTTGGAGCTGGCCATGGGAACCGCCTGTATCTCCTTAATGGTTTCTGATTTCTACCCCTGGAGAGCTAGGATTTATAGACTAGAGGGGTCTGACATCAGCGTAGATTGGGTGGAGGCACGCCTTATCCTAGCTTCAGCCATCAGCTTTCGTTCTCCTTGAGATTGGCGGAGGACTTTTTCTCTGCACAAAAGGTAAAAATATTTCTTTTTAAAACTTAAAAACGTGCAAATAATCTGCATGATATTATAAGCACAAAATCAGTACCTAAGTAAGCCAAGAGTGTCACTTGGTTGTCAGATTTCTCCATAATATCTCTGGTTTTCATCACGGAGAAGGAATCTAAGAAGGAAAGAGCCTGAATCTCATCAGCACTTAGCTTGTCATAGTTGTAGACAAGAATGGGGACAAGATTATCAGTCCAATAAAAAGGGAACCGCCAACTTCCATCATAGTTGTATAACACTTCAGGGCACTCATTTCCTCCTCTTACCCGAACAAACCGGTTCTTGAAATCTTTATAATTAGAGGTATAGGCTTGGAGAAAACTCCGGCCCAAGGACCCGTTGATACTTACTCAACTTTCTTTTTCAGCCCTCTTTAACTCAAAGAGAGAAAAGAAGATACACAGGGTGGGATCGATGATTAAAGCCTCACATATAAACTCAAAAGCTTTTCTAAAACTCCATCCATTAGGTCGGATATGGACCGTGGATATATTCATGGCGGTTAACTAGTTGGCCTCAAAATCGGTAAAGGGAAACTGAATCCAAAAAATCATCTAAAAGGTTCAGATAAAAATAAAAGGACTCGTTACCGACACCCTAAGGACCAAAAAGACACACGGTTTCACCCTCCTCACACACGTCCAAAATCACGTCTGTTTCATTCCCAATAGAAGAGATGCTCCTCTTAAAGCAAAGTTTCTCTATGTCATCACGGTCCACCGAGCTACTCTTGTATTTCAATACCTCTGCATCAATAAAGGATCCTCCCATTTCTATGAGGACCTCTATTGAACCTGACGACCCAGACTCCGAGTCAGTGTCGCTAAAAGATTCATAAAGGTCATCGTACACTTCGTGAATGATTTGGTTGAATTCGGCCCGACTCGTATGACCCTTACATGAATCCATGCAGTAATTTTAGAGATTTTTTCTCTCTTCAGTGGTTTGGGGAGGAACAATTCTCTCTGACTCATCATAATCTCTAATGATGACCATGATGAAAGGAAAAGCGAAAGAATAAAAGGAATGGAGAGAAAACTACCTGATGAAGAAAGCTGGAAAGAAGGGAAATCTTTTCTGAGCAAGCCTTGAGAGGGAATGCTTGGAAATCGCAAAAGGAGGGAGAAAGGAAGGGCAAACGTTTTGAATAAATTCAAAATCTGGTTTAAGGGGTTAATAAAGCAAGTTTATGTTAACCATAAATGCTCATCATTACTAGCACATTCGAAAAATTAAATGCGGTAATAAGGGAAATATCCTGACACACACAAGGGTCGACTCTTTTTTGACCGTTGGACGAGCCTGAGAGACAACTTACCAGACCGGCCCGAAATAAATTTTGGATTGACCGGACTATTCATCCTTACGGAATTCTAGGTCGGGGTCTTGTACACATTTGGAAGAGTTTGATCCGGTCAGGGAAGCCGACACTTGATGGAGGAAGTATGCACCAGATAAAGATTAGGTTTAAATCTTAAAAAGCCTTGTTGGGTCTTCAACTCGGAGGGGACTCGCATCTCGGAGTAGATACCCAACACGGGTAGGGTCCTTAGCCCAACCACGACGAGTTCTATAGGTCGACAGACGTTCTCGAAAATGGGCACGCAACCATTTTACTCTAGTAGGCCGTAATCACCGCCTACACATGAAGGACTCCTCCTTTATGGGGGTTACAGCCCTTTAACTACGAGACGACAGAGGTTACTAAAACTCGCTCATAATGGAGGGAATCCAAAGTTCCTCCATTTATGATGGTGATTACTGCTTCAGCAGCTATAAATAAGGCGCTCGCATGTGGGATAAGTAAGACGTATCTATATTGAGCTTGTATCAACTATATTGCTCAAATCCCTAAAATTATACATTTACAAACTCCTGTGTGACTTCGCCGAAATCCTCTTTCGAGAAGTAATCATAAGGAACAATAACCATTTGTGACATTCTCCTAGAGATCAATATCATAACCTAGAAAGAAAATTTCTAGTATATCTTTCTATTTATCAAATATCTCTCTATCAAAGATAGGAGGTTTACCAGTGTAACTATCTCTTTCGTTTGTGTTAGCAGCAGTAGCCATAGAAGTTTTCTCACACTGGACCTTTCTACAAGGTTAAGTATTTTATTAGAAAATCAATAACAGAGCTGGAGCTCTGATACCAATTGAAGGTTGAGAAAAACACAAGAAAGGGGGGTTCGATTTGGGTTTTTAAAAACTTTTTATTTAGAAAAACTATTCACCAAAACAAATGAGATAGACAATATGAGAAAGAAGATTGACACGTTTGGTTTATACAATTTCACCTTATAAAAGGTTAATCTTGTCCACTTGTCAAGGTGATTTCGCCTTCAAAAAGGACTTAATCCACTAATCTTGAAAGAATACAAATAACCTCTAAGAGTCTAGAAAGACACCTTAGCCCTCTCAAGTATTAAGACTAACAACCTAGTAACTTGAGGAAAATAAATCTCAACAAATATACAATAGAAAGTGTTTACAAATAATGCTTCTAGATAAGCAAATGAAACAAAGTTTAAGAACAAATGCTTGCAATTACATTGATGAAAACGGGACCATAGAGATGATTGAAATAAATTTCCTATCCTTGCATGTTTAGATCCTCTGTAAATCAAACTCGTTTACCTTAAGATTATCGAAATCCACTAGAATTTCACTGAGAAATTCTAGTTGATCAATAGTAGTTTATAGATGAATTTGAGGAGGACGATCAAGAATGTATGTTTCATTTGGTTTTTGAAACGACGCTAATGATTGTTGAAAGGTAGAGAACTCGTAAACTTTCTTTTGTTGGGAATCAATGGAAGAACGTTTGTAGAGAAAGGTTTAAGGGTTTTAGGTTAAAAAAGAGAAAGTGTGGGAAGTGAACAACATATTGTGTGATGGTGAAAACGGTGATTATAAATAGCCGTAAAAGGAGAAAGTTACTGAGCACACAAGCGAACAAAATGGGAGAATATTGATGACCTTTTACCTAATCTCAAAAAATACCATCGCTCGAGGTGTCACTTAAATGGCGCTTTAAAGACATGTGTCCAAGCGAATTACAATAACACATTTTGAGCAGAAACGAGTTAATGTTTTTAAAGTCAAGAATACAAAGGGTTTTTTGATGTGAAATATTTTTGACGTAGATAACTTCAAACTTGTAAAATTATCTTTCAAAGAAATTAATGAAATAGTTGAGATTGAAAATATAACCCAATGCGTTTTTGTTTCTGACAGATTCATCTTTCTTGCATTGCCAGAATCCATTCATTATCCTAACGTGCTTCTTCACAAGAAGTGGATTCTATTAAAGACACCAATCCCATAAGTGTTTTTTCAGATTGTTTGGAAGTGGATCTTATTCTGACAGGTTCATCTTTATCTCCCAGAATTAAATCTTCAGATAAGGTTTGCCTCTGCCTTTACCTTTTCTAAACTGAAAGATGTTCATATGGTTCAGATGAATCATCCTTTTTATAAGAATCTTTGTCTTCAGAATCCTTAGTCTTTTCTCCAAGTCTTGCAAGCGTTATTTCTAAATCTGCAAATTTTTCAAACAACTTTGACTTTTATGAGTCAAGCTTATCATTGAATTTGACATAAATTGACTCTTCCACAATACGTGTTTCTGTATTGTATAATCTGTAGCCCTTAGAGTGCTATGAGTATCCTAACATGATACATTTATGTGCTTTAGAAACAAACTTGTTCAGATACTCTTTAGTGTTCAGAATAAAACAAGTGCATCCAAAAGGATGGAAATAAGAAATGTTGGATTTTCTTCCCTTGCACAATTCATAAGGAATATTTTCTAGAATAGGTCTTATGAAGATTCTATTATGAATATAACATGTTGTAATCACAGCTTCTGCTTAGAAGTGCTTAGCCACATTAGTTTCATTGATCAATGGTTCTGGCCATTTCTTGCAATGTCCTATTCTTCCTTTCTACAACTCGATTTTGCTGTTGAGTTCTATGACAGGAGAAATCATGGGATATGCCATTATAATTAAATAACTCCTCAAACTATTTATTTTCAAACTCACCACCATGATCATTTCTTACTATAACAATCTTAGAATCAAACTCATTTTGCACTTTAGAACAGAAACTAGTAAATGCAGAATGTGACTCATCCTTGTGCATTAGAAAAATTACCCATGTCCAACGACTATAGTCATCAACAATAAAAAGTCCATACTTCTTACGATTGACTGATGCAGTTTTAATTGGACCAAAAAAGTCAATGTGCAGAAGCTCCAAAGGTCTGGAGGTAGAAACAACATTTTTAGTTTTGAAAGACGTTGGAGAAAACTTGCCTTTCTGACATGCTTCACAAAGAGCATTTGAAGTAAACTTCAGCTTAGATAAGCCTTAGACTAACTCAAGTTTGTTTAGCTGAGATATTCTTCTCATGCAAACATGACCCGAGCGTGTATGCCACACCCATTACTCATTATTTACCGACATTAAGCATTTTACATCTTGATTTTTAAGATCGAAAATCTTAATTTTATAAATGTTGCTTGTCCTCTTTCTAGTGAAGAGAACTATGCCATCTTTATGACTGACATGTCGAGAATGATGTCCTATGCAGGATCTATTCAACATCGTGTCTGTTAAGTTACAGCTAGATCTGTTGAAGTCAGTTTTATGTAGAGGTGTAGAATATTTTGGAATATTATGCAATCCTATATGGCGCTTGATTTAGGAATAAGAGATCGTCTCTATTTTCAAGATATTTGATTGGTTTCTAAATATGGATAATATTTAGGAAACTAATGATTAAAGCCATATCTTCATGGAGAAGATTGTGGAGTATTTTCTAGACCCCTGCAGCAATTTGAAGCCCAAGTCCAATCTAGAAGATTTTTTTAAATAGCAAGCAACAAACCTAGTTATTTCATGGAACTTACATTGTAGTTTGTGTTTGGGTTTGTGCAGTCTTGTCTATTGTGGGCCTATATAATATCATCTTGATAGAAGAGTTTGGTGTTTTCATTGAGTTGTAAGTTCTGTATTCATTCATAAGCTTTTAAGCATTGAGTGACTGTGTTTTGGAAGTGTGTCTTCTAATATTTTGTAATTGATCGTCATGATTGTGATTGAGGGGGATTGAGGAGGGTCTCATACTTAGGTGAGTCTTAGGTAGAAGTATAACACGGGTAGTGATTAGGCGAGAAGGAAGTAAACCAGAGGTTGTTTACGTGTGAACCGGGGTTGTTTGCATAATACTTCGAACATATACTATCATAGTGGAGTTATCCCTGGCTTGGTAGCCCCTAGAGTAGGTATTGTCTATACCAAACTGGGTGAACAATTACTTGTGTTCTCTAAGTTTTGGCACTGCACTTTTATATACCTTGTCATTGTGTGTTTTTAAGAGATCATTGTCTCGATATCTCTTAGGACATTTGAGATCTAAACACCATATTTTCAATTGGTATCAGAGCAGGCATCCTACTCTGACTTTGGGTGAGATTCAGGGAAGTTACTTTCTAGTACAATGGACAAGGAAGGGGGAGAATTTGTGAATAGACCATCCATTCTTGATGTAACCAGTTATGACTATTGGAAAGCTCATATGGTGGCTTTTATTAATTCCATGGACGGAAAGGCCTAGAGAGCGGTTGTCAAAGGTTGGAGTCCTCCTTTGATTAAGAGTGATAATTTTACTGTCTGAAATTCTGGTGCAGCAGACCCAGATGTCCTATAGGATGTCGAGACATCTGGTCTGTCATGAAGTATACGGGCAAGATATAAACAATTTCACGGAGTATTGAAAGGTAAAGAACACAAGTGATTGTTAACCCAGTTCGGAAAACTCTCCTACTCTTGGGGCATACCAAGCCAGGACTAAAGTTCACTATCAACAGTATCAATTTGAAGCTAAACAACCTCCGGTTTACGACTTCTCACTTAATCACTATCCAATGCAATACATTCTACCTAAGACTCACTTAGGTACGAGGCCCTCCTCAAATCCCTTCAATCACAAACAGTGATACCCTACAGTATCAAACAACCGTAGAAGACTCACTTCCATGACAATACCTAGCCAAGACTCTTGACTAATAACAATAACTTAGAGTTGCTTTATAGCTTCCTCCAAGAACAATACACCTCTCGCCTACAGGATTCAAGGTGGACACTACTTCTCTTGCTTCACAGCTTCGAGAAGGACATGGCAATATTCCCACAACCCGGGAGATTCACCTTGACAAACCCAAGACTTCTACATCTTGAGCCAAACCAAACTAGATTGCAAATCCTTATTTTTATATCCTATACCCAATTGGATTTTGGCTTCTAAACACAGCAAATATGCTGTTACAAATTAGAAGTAACTTCTGCTAAAAACAAGGTCTTCAATTCCTTAGCTTCAAAGAATATCTCCTTATTTAAAAACTATATAAAGCTCTATATTCTTCAAATATTCTGATTGATTCTTCTGACCTGTTTAACATATAACGCCTTATATGATTGCACCATATCTCTGAATATATCTGTGATTGTTAAATCATAACAGATTTAACTTATCCACTTCAGTTCAGACACAATGTCGTATGCTGTTATATAGGACATCTCATACAACATGTCATTCTAGATGTTGAGACATCTCAACACAACATGTCTTAGCATGAGATAGAAATTCTTACTCAACGTGTTCGTGTCAACAAGTTAATTTAACCTATCTACTAAACCTGCTATATTTGTTTTACTAAAATTAATGCTAATCCTAAATCTAGAGAACTTACAATCTACCCAAACAAAGGAGGAGGCGGACTGGGATGATGAAGATGATAAAGATGCCATGGGAAACTCTAAAGCATTGAATGCCCTATTCAATGGAGTGGACAAGAACATCTTCAGACTGATAAGTGGATGTACCATTGCCACAGAAGCTTGGGAAATCTTTAAGAATGCACATGTAGGAAACTCTAAGGTAAAGATGTCAAGACTTCAACTTCTTACCACCAAGTTTGAGAACTTAAGGATGAAGGAAGATGAAAGCTTTCATGACTTTCACATGAAAATTCTCATATCTCTACCTAAGAGGTTTGACATGAAGGTCACTGTGTCATACCCCAAGATTTGCCCTCCTCTGTCCATCCTCAATGGCTCAAGGCTCAAGGGTTTATTCAATCAACATTCTCCTAATCGAGGGCCTCTCAAAATTAGGGTTTGCATTTCACCAAAGAAGTTTGAATCTCTAAGTGTCTCATATGTCTCAAAGCATCTCCATAACAAAAGTCAAGCTTCAATCTCAAGGATTTCTCACTCAATGGCTCAGATGATCAACAGTCGACTAGTTTGACCTAAAAGTCAACTATAGTCAAAGTACAGTCAAAATTCCTGACTTTTGGTAAGCATCAAGTATTTGAAGCTATATATATCATTTTATCAAAGGTTGATCATGATCCGTTAATAAAGACTCTGAAATGAACAAAGTCAAAAGGTTCAAATTAAGGGTTTTTTATAAGGAAAGTCAACTCAACTTTGACTGGTCATAACTTCCACATGGAGTATCATAAATTCCTCACTAGAAGCCTCTTTTGAAGGAAATTGGATTACCTACAACTTTGTCTCTCACAAGCCTAGTCCAAAAATGCTTCATTTGAGAGATATGGTGCAAAAGATTATAGGTCCTCCAAAAAAGTCAATAAAAACACCTTTTAGGTCAAAGCTCATAACTTGAGCATGGAAGCTTCAATCGAGAGGAAACCAAAAAGGTAATTTAGAGGACTCTTTGAGCTTTCTAAAAAGTCCTAGAATGTATTAATATGATTAAAATGAAGGGAGATATAATGCACACAAATTGGTCGATTTTCAAGATATGCATGAAACCCTAAGTGAACAAAATCCAACTTTTTAAGTATTGGGCCTATAATTTTGAATCATCCACGTGGTAATAAGCCCAAGAGAGGTCCATTGGTCTCATATAATTATGCTTGTGATATTATTTTATTTGATTTTATTCATTTAATTTCAAATAAAAAACAAATAAAATCCTAAAAAATTATTAAATGATGATATGTCCTTTTTATTAATTAAAATCAAATCCAAATATGATCCAAGGGCCAAGATTAAATGGAAAATGTGCATGGAATAGCATGGTGATAAATTAGAAAGATTTTATACAAAATCTTATTTCAATTTCCATGTTAATAATTACTTGAATATTTTCCAAAAGAGAAAACCCTAATAGAAGTGATATATATTCTAAAGAATTCAGAGGGAAAAGAGGAGGTGCTGGTGGGCAGCCAAAGAGAGGGTTTGGAGTTACAAAAAGTGAAGAACTAGGGCAAGAGTTTTTGGAAGAGGCAAGAGGTTTCAGCCATTTGCAAAGGTTCCATCAATCCCCTAGGGCTCTTAAAAAGCCTAACCAAGTTCTTGAGAGAGGGGAATCGCGTCCGAAAATGGTGAGGACCGTATGCACCGGAGGTAAGTTCTTCTCAATTTGAATTCATTGATTCAGGAGTTGCTAACATATTTGACGTGCATGGTTGCGTTTAGGAAGCTAGTTAGAACAATTCTGGGCCATTACATGTGAGCTTCGACGTGAAACTCGGTCCCTGCCATTGTTGGCCGTGACTTCATCACCTTGTTCGTATTCAATCTTACAGGCCCTTTTAGGTCTTGAAACTACCACCATCGAACTCGCAGGGTATGAAATAGGGGGGGTAGGGTTAATTTGGGAATGTGATTCTCAATATTTCGCAGGTGTGATGATTGAGCTAGTCGGAGAAGGAGGCGGAGAGCACTGTGCATGGTGGTTTGACAATTACAGGGGCAGGTTAGCGCGTGCGTGGTATTTTCGTGCATTGCTATTGGTGGTTCAACCATCCCAGGTTCTCTCTCCTCACAGGATTGGAACGTAACTCAATTGTCTGGGGCCCACGCTTATTCTGTTTGACTTTTTCTCATTTACGTCATTGTTTAATGTTTATTTTATTCAAGTTGTTTAGTTAACAACTAACAGCGCTTGGTTGGGTGGTGTGGCTTGTGTTTGGTAAGCCAAGGGTCTAGGGTTCGATCCTTGGCCCTTTCATTTTTACTAACTTATTTCTATACGCAGATCCCATGCATGCAGGTTCATTAGGAGCACGATACACCCTCATGTATCAACCACATGATCTCCTATCATCCAAATCTAACGCACACAAAGCTGAAGGTTTACCATAGACCTTCAAAAGCTCACCACACAGAATTAAAAACCAGGTTTTATTTAATATTTTTATTTACTTTTTTTAGTTAAATATTTAAGTTAAATATTGATTAATGTTTAATTTAATGGATTTATTTAATTAGGATTAAAATTAGGATTAGGGTTATATTAGGTTTTAGGAATTATATTCTCCGATTATTTCGATTACCCGATTTAATTATTTTAATCAACCTTAATTATAAATATAACAAAAACCCTAGAAAGGTTACTGTTATACCCCAAAATTTGCCCACATATTTTTCAAGAAAACTCCAATCTGAAAATTAAGGGTCTCATATAATCATGGATTTTTATTTCAACAAATATCCTAACATATGAAACACTTAGTTTTTAGAATTTTTCTTAGACAGTAATTTGGCTTGCAGTTGAATTTATTCTTACGCAAACACCAAATACTGTTTATTACTTCACACATGCTATTTATTTATTTACAGATAAATGGTACTGACACAATTGGTACAGAGTTAAATCTTTTTGCAGGCGCAGAATCAGGAAACTCAGACTGTACTGGTAACAAGTAGATTATTATTATCTTTTGTTTCCCACTAATTTTTGTACTATATTCCATTATTTGCAAAAAATCTTTTCAAATCTCTTTTTCAAAAATCAAATCTCTCTTATTCCAACACTATCATACACTTTCTTTCAAATCTTACTTCCACTCAAATTTTCCTTTTGTACGGAATCACATCATTCCCCAACGTCTCTATCCTTCTTTCCATTCTATAAATACCTCTCATTTCCTTCCATAAAATCTCACATCAAATTCCAACTCATCTTTCAAATTCCTACCTCATATCTATTTTCTCTTCTTCCCTAACAAGAATGGCAAAGTGGATAGAGACACTGTTCCTTACAGTCATCACCATTGCTACGGTGATCATGACTTTCTTCTGCCTGCATAGTCCTGAAGAGTGTGGACCTGCAATGGTTGCACTCCCAATCATCTACATGTTATTGTTCATAGCATGGGTCATTAATCGTCATTCTTAAAATTTGCCGTATTTCTTATTTCTTAAATGTACCGTTTATTCGTCGTACTGTTCAATATAGTATGTGATATTTGTACTGTCAGTATTAAATGTTGTACTATTTGTCATAATATTGCTTAATTACTAAGATAATATTTTGTGTGTTTTCTGCCAGTCAAATATTCCTATTTCTGTGCATTAAATGATTTTCAGGGTTATTATCGGTAATTTTGCCCGCGTACCGTAAATATAAGTTATTTATTATGTCTTTGTTTTTCTAACAATTCATGTAAATAAACTTTCATTTTTCACATAAAAACATAAAACAAAAACAACAAAAAAGAAAATTAACTTTGACTGTTGATTTTTCACTCTAACTGCTGTTTCAAATACCTGGACAGTCAGTTGACAGCCAAACTGCTGGCAGTACAATTCTCAGGGTTTTTGTACCATCAATCAAATCAATCTTTCATAATTCAAAATTCCAAGATCTTTTGTGCTAGAAGTCCTCTGAATATCACGCGATTAGCAGAGACTCAACACTGCACAAAAATCAGGTGCGCTTAACTGTCTCCTACACAAACAGTCCCTAATCAGGGTTTTTCTTGTTTTTACAGGAGCAACAAGTTTTTGAGAGCTCAAATGGATTTCATACACATCCATATATCTCAAAGTACCATCATACAAATTTTCAAACTTCAATTCACTCAGACGCACCGTCAGCAGCTCAAACAGTCAACAGACGACCCGTTTGACCAAAAAGTCAACAGACAGTCAAAAATGAATTTTTTTGTCAAAGTCCATATTTTGTCAAAGGATTCATCATTTGATCATTGGATGATCATAATTCATCAAGGAAAGATCAAAAATCAACAAAACCCTAAGATTCAAAATTAGGGTTTTTGCCTGAAAAGTCAACTCAACTTTGACTGATCATAACTCTCTCATCCTTCATCCAAAAAATTCAAACCAAAGCTTGTTTTGAAGGAAATTCAATTATCTTTCAAATGCCATTGATCCCATGGTCATTGGATTCACCATTTGAAAAATATGATCAAAGACATTACAGGTCATTTTCAAAATCAACAAAAAGACACTTTTTTCAAAAGGACACACAAGGAGCTTCAAAAATCATTTTGACATGAGACCAAAGGCATTGGTTAGAGGACTCTTTGAGGTTTCCAAAAAGTGCAAGATCTCCTTCATATGACAAAAATTGAAGGATTTACACCTTGTTGAAGTTGGCTAAATTTTGGGAAAATGCATGAAATCAACATTGTTCAAAATGGTATTTTTTCCAAATGGGGCCAAGTTTTCAGCATTCAAACATCATTTCCATGTTACTATGGGCCTCCCACGACCAAGACTAAGCCCACATCATTTTTTATCTATTTTTGGCATAATTTTATCTTATTTTAAGATTAAAATTAAAAAAGAAAATGAAATGGATAAAGAATAGCTTGTATTCCAAGCAAGACTCATTCAACTCTGTCCCAAAGCAAAGTACAGCAGAGGAGAAGAAGAAAATCAAGCCATGGTGGCTTAAAGACAAAGCTACCAATGTTGAAAAAGTCAAGATTCCAAAAAAACTCATCAATGCTTTTGGCTTAGTTTCTAAGCACTCTAATGCTTATAAATAGGCTATAGCACTTCAGTAACAAATAGAGACAGAAATAGAGAGCAAACTCTTGCTTGTAACACACTTGTAATCTCTCAAAATATTCAAAGAATTTTGAAATTCGAATTCCAAATTTAAGTCACTTTCCATTCAAACTAAACACTCAAACACGTTCCTTGAGCTTCACTGAACATATCCAGATCATTTGCAAGCTCTGAAACTCCTTGAATCGAACGCTACAGGTCTCGATTCATCCAAACTAAAACTGACTCGTGTCTCATAACCTAAGCATATCTAGCACGATGTAGACATATATTTGCACTTGGTGTGGTGTGTAGATCATTTCTGGAGCTTTAATTGAGTTTTAGATGCTTACACACGAAGATACCATTTTAGGGTTCTTAAGCTAAAATTTGGGATCCTCTGATTTAGGCAAAATTAGGAGAAACCAATGACATATTTGAACTCAGGGGACGATTTTAAGCTTAACCATGGTCTCCTAAGTAATTTATATTGCTTGTATGAAATTTTGACATGTGCAGGTCTTGTAGCTACGGACGAAAACCGTCACTAAAGGCTTTACCTACAGTTGCAGAGCCTATAGCAACGGAGAGAGGAAGAAGATGAAGGCGTGGCAGGCTCTGATTGGCCAGAATGCGCGCGCCAGCTTTTATTCAAATTCTTGGATCCTGTGTTGCGCTGTCTATGCTTTTGTCATGCTCCTCAAAATCTGAGCCCTCTAATTCACTTCCAATCAGATCCAACGTGCCAGATCTCTCACCACACCATGCTCCCTCATTTAATTTCCACACAGGATCAGTATCCTTTTATTTTCTATTTTATTTTCTATTTTATTTTAATTTCTTTGTTAAATTAATTAAAAATAGTTTTAAAAATCTAAAAAACACACAAAAAATATTTTTATACTTCTAAAATAATATACTATTTTATGAAATAAAAATATTTTATTTTTCTTCAAAATTTCAATATTTTACATAATTAATTAGTATATATTTATATATTTGCTTTTTAATTATTCTAACCAATCAAAAAAAATCCTAAAAAAAATTGTTCTTTATATTAAATATTGTTTATATATTATAAACTAATTTTGTACATATTTTGAATAATTTTCTTTTTAAGTTTTAATTATTTGTATAATTATTTGCATAATTATGTTTTAATTAACTTAAATCAATTTCAAATCAATTTCAAAATACCCAAAAAAAATTAGTTTTGTTTTAAAATTAATTAATAAATATTTTGTACATATTTTAAACTTAATTTCTAGGTTTAAATCTATTTTCATCTTTTTTCTTCATTTTAATTTAATTAATCTTGCATTAATTATAATTAAAATCAATCATAAAAAAAATCCAAAAACATGCCTTTATGTTTCTTGCAATTTAAAATTCCTAGATAAATGTATAGGATGTCAAATTCATGTAAATAGGCTAGTTTACGTTTCCTGCAAAATCGATGTAATAGCGTAGATTTACTTTCCGCACTTTACATTTCTGCATTTTACTTTCCAGCATACATATAAACTGCGTGTATGTCAAAGATAAAATTGAACCGTTAGATCACTAACTTCAAAGATAAATATCTGAATCCAATCACAATCACACTTGCACCTCTTCAGGTAATCCTTTCTCATTCCTTTCAAAATAAAAGTCAAAATTCTACTGTTTCGAGTACAAAATCGAACCTTGCTTTTATATCTGGTGAAAGGATAGATTTTTAAAGGAAATAGGATAAAGACCTTACAACTCAGGGTAGACCTCCTAGTTTGCTTGCTCAAATCAAAATAAACAAAATTCTCATACACTGTTGATTTTTCAAAACTTTCAAAAAAGACAATACTTTGTATACATCCAAACACGGATTATTACAAAGTTAACGTTCTTTTCAAAACATCTTTCGAAAGATAAACAAGCATTTTGTATACATCCACACACGGATCATTACAAAATTCAATTTACAAAGGTATTTGAAACCACATATGAGCAATTTCAGAGCAATTGAAAAGTGATCGAAAAACAAGTGAGCCAAGCAAACTTAAGAGCCCATGGATAACCATGGATACAAAGGGTGCTAACACCTTCCCTTTGTATAACCTACCCCCTTACCCAGAATTTCTTAAAGGTCTTTTTTCTGTTTCTTTTATAAACCTTTCCTTAATTGGATAAAATAAAAGGTCGGTGGCGACTCTGTGAATTTTCAAAATGCGAAAGCATTAAGCAACGAAAAAGAGTCAGTTCACGTATCTCTACAGATCAGAGGTATGGCCCGGTATTAAAAAAAATCGGAGGTCCACAATTACCAAAGTACAAGATCACCCATTTTAACCTAGTTTTCTTCAAACTTTGGGCCTGTTTTTCATAATTTTCCCAAGAGATTTTGAAGAAACTCCAAACTAATTAATTGAAGTACATGTTAAGGGCTTTTCAAATTGTGCTCAACCTTCTCCAAATTCATTTTGATCTAGGTGTTATGCTTGTTCAAAGTTGGCCTCATGAAGAGAAATTATAGGTCATGTACAATTTGAAACTTTGCAAATTTGTGCAAATGGCTCTACTAATTGATGCTACATGACCCATAATACATCAGTAGATATATCATACAACCATTTCCACCATGACATGAGGATTGAAGAATATTCCCAAAAACAAGAACATGTGATTATGTAATGATTGCATTTTGAGAATTTATGGCAAATGGATGAATCATCAAAGGAATCTTCTCACCAACCAATTGAAACACACTCTGCATCAAAAATGTTCCCCAAGACCAGATAAGATCAATGGATTGGGAGCTAGCTCGATTTGGCCATCATTGCATTTTGGAGATTCTTTGAATTTCTTCATGGCCAAGAAACCAAAACTACCTCACTAAGCAAGCTCACTCTCTTCAATCTGCATTCCTTAGTATTGGAGACACCAAAGCAATTCTACTTCTTGCTTTCTCTTTCTCTCCCTCATGCTTATGGTTTTCAAAAGTTCTTTGGAAAGAAGAATCGAATTCTTCAAACCAGAGCTCTTCTTTTGAAAGTAAGCTTTCTAACACCTCAAGGAGGTTCATTAGAGGTGATCCAAGCACCTGGATCACTTCTGTAAGTGGAGGAACACCATAGTCACTTCAATTTGGAGCTCGAGCAGTCTGAGGTCTGTAGCATAATTCAGGAGGTACCAAACAAGTCCAAGCTTCCAAACACATTCCTTAGGGTGTAGTGAAGCTATCCAGATGGCTGCAGCCTATCTGTAAGTACAGAATCATCCACCTCCATGTACACTTGAAGCTCAAATCGAGGGTGTCGAGCAGAGCAATTCTGAAGCATTCAAGGTGCAATAAGCATTCAGTTAGCATCACTGAGTCTCCAGGAAGCTTTTAGGATCATTCAGCCATAGCCAGAAGTTCAATACCATAGCCATCGATCTCCATTTTCAGAGGTATTTTTTCAAACTCTAACACTCTTATTTATGTACTCTTTGCAATATATCCCGATACCAGTGCATTCAGTGTCACTAGAGGATCAAAAGCCCTCTGCTCGCATGCATTTATTCATCAGCATCATCATTTATTTTTATTTTTGAATTTTAGGGTTCTTCACGTATTTTGTTTAATTCAGTAGATATCGTTAATATAAATTTATATTAGTCATATATCTGGAATCATGAGTGAATTTAGAGCAAGTTTGCTCTTTACATCTTTGCAAATGGTGGAGAGTTGAGAGAGTTCAGAATTTCAAAATGGGAGAGTTTGAGGTTGAAGACGATGATGGTGATGGCGCCATTTTTTTCAAATGTCCCAGGTCTAAGTTTATTATATTTTGAATAGTTTGTGTTTAACCTACGAAATCATCGTAGTGTCCCAATGGTTACAGCGCGCATTTAATAGCCTTTGCCTTGCCCAAGGTCTGGGGTTCGACCCCCCCCCCCCCCAGACCTTTTGTTTTGATTTTATTTTTTAACTCATTTTAGGCATTTGTTTTCAAATATAATAAGCTGGAGGTGTTTGTTTAACAAGCCACGCGCGTGGTCCAGATGGTAAGTGTTTTGAGTGGTGACCTAGAGGGCGTGAGTTCAAGCCCTTTGGGAGACAAAACCATATTTTTTATCACTTTTCTCATTCAATTTCTTCACAACTTTAACCATTTGATTCATACTCCAAATTAAATCATTTTCACTTAATTTTTTACACACTCTTCATTTAATATATCTGTTTTATGAACAAACCAAAAAAATCACAAAAATATTATTTATTTGATATATTCTTATTAGGTTTAAAATAACATATTTTTAAGTATTTTAATACTTTAAATATGGTTTTCACTTGATTTTCAAAACCTAATCTCTTGTAAATATTTTTGTGATAAAACCCTAATCATTTAGGTCTTAATTAGGTATAGACTTTGTCTTTACCCTAATTAAGTTGACCTTTTGTCAATTTTCAAACTGTTTTCAAATTTCAATTAAACAGACGATCAAGGTTTTCAAACAACAAAACCTTGTATCATTTCATATCTCTTCAACTGTTTCTCATAAACAGTATATTATTTTCAGTGGGCCTCTAATAGAGTGTAAGTCCCAGCACCTTTTTCTTTTCATAGCTTGTTTTCAAAAACTGTATTTACAAAATCTTCTTTCTGTTTTCAAAACATTCTTCTGGTATTTGAAGGGCATTATTCCCGGTGAAACTCTTCAGATACCTATGTAACCTATGTCCATCTTCACTTCTTCTATTTTCAAAAACCTTTAACTATTTATAATAAATATTCAACTGTTGTCAATAAACAATCAACTGCTAGTAAGGCTTTGTACATACATCTTCAAAGGCCTCCACTCCATCCAGGTTAGGCTTTACAAGCTTTCAATTTACAGTCTTTATTTAAATTACTGTCAAATATAAATTGTACATATATTGTTTAGAACTTCGTCTGAGTGTAACTCTAGGACAGTTAAACTATATATATATATATATATTATAGGACTATGGCCTAGTATTGAGAATGTCTTCTCGGTGAAGGCTCTTTCCTAATTAGAGATCTTTAGTTCAAACCCTCAAGATGAATTATTCCCGGTGAAACATCTTGAAAAAAGCCTTAGAACCCAAATAGGATACATCCACCCAAGAGGAATTATTCCCGGTGAAACCTCTTACCCATTTTCTTAGAGCCAAAATAAGTTCAAAACCACATAGCTTTCTCTTGTGCTATAACAAGGACCCTCGATGACCCTCGATTAGCCTCCTCTTGGGCTTTGTACAAGGACCCACTGGCTTCTTAAAAGTATTCCCAGCTTCCTCTTGAGCTTGTATACAAGGACCCATCAGATTTCTTATAAACATAGGAACAGGTCTTTAGTCACCTTTTAGCCTACCCTAATGAGTTTCTTCCAGTCTTCAAACCAGACTTTAAACAAGCTAAGATTGTCTCAATCTCAGTATTGAGTACACCTTTTGGAATGAGAGACATGGACAGTCTCTGTCACCCTTATTCTCAATCTTCGATAAATTTTCTCCTTAGCAGAGTCTAGGTTCCATATCTGTCTATCCTCAGTCAGTGTCAGCCTTAATTTCTGGGTTTAAACAAGAAGTCTCAAATAGATAATCCTTCTGCCATCTTTCCAAAACCCCTAGAAAGGGTCAGCCTCCATTAATTCTTTCATTTTAATAAAATTCCCTGGAAAGGGTTAGCTTCCAAAAATTAAAACTTTCAAAAGATAAAACTCTCCAGCTGAGACAAAACCCCTGGAAAGGGTTAGCCTCCAAAATCAGTCCTCTAGAGTCATAATTCCCTGGAAAGGGTTAGCTTCCAAAAATTCAACTTTTAAAAGATAAATTTCACCTAAGGTCAGTCTCAGTCAATAAAAACAAATTCCCCTGTAGAGTCTACTTTAGGTCAACCACTCAAACAAATAACCAGTAGAGTCAATCTTCAAACCTAGGTCTTTCATTCATCAATTCCTGTTTAACAGAAGCACAATCCTCAGTAGGGTCAACCCTTAGGATAATCCTCAACAAAGTCAAAATCCCCTCTGAGTCAAAGATCCCACACTGGTAGATCTTTCTTTAGAGTCAGCCTCAACCTTGGGCTTTGTACAAGGCACATACTCCCCTTAGAGTCAAAACCCTATCATAGGTATCCCCTAGAGAGTCAGCCACAACCTTGGGCTTTGTACAAGGCAGATAATAGAGTCTCCCCAGTGAGTCCTTCATCTTCAAGTAGCCACAACCTTGGGCTTTATACAAGGCAGATAAGCCACATCCCCTGTGTCAAAAGATTCCTAACCTTTAGGATCTTTTCCCCATAGAGTTATCCATACTCAGTTTTCTTAATAGTCAGCCACAACCTTGGGCTTCATACAAGGCAGAAAACAATGTCTTCCCTAGTAAGAGTCAGCCACAACCTTGGGCTTCATACAAGGCAAAAAATAATATATTTCACAATTAAGAGTTAGCCACAATTCTGGGTTTTGTACAGAACACTAAATAAAAATCCATCAAATAAACACTCTCCAACTAAAGTCAGCCTAAATTCTGGGCTTTGTACAGAACGCAAATTTCCTTTAGTTAATCCTCAGTGGAGTCATCTCCCAGAGTCAATAAAATCAATCAAAAAGCCTCAAGCTTGGGCCTCATACAAGCCAGCTAAAGTCAAATCTCTCATACAGTAGGTAGACATAACTTATCTCTATAGAGAGATCTTTCTCCTATCTCACCACATTCAAATAAACAAACATTACATTACATTTTAATTTTAACCAGTCTCCCATTAAGGATTTTGAAAGTCATGCTCTGTCAATAAACCCAGGCATGTTGTAACTTTCCCTAATTTGGTTGAGCACCTTTCTTTCATTCAAGACGCAGTTGACTGGTATACTTGCATATACATAAGTAAGGTTCCCCTCTTGAATGAAATGAATTCAGCTTTTCTGTCACTCTTTTAATGTTTGTGGTGGAATAGTAGAAATACCTCTCTGTAAAGATAATTTCATGTCTCTTTACTGTAAACAGAGATTTAATTCAAGCTTCAAACTTGAGCTTTAAGCAAGGCACTAAAAATAATTAATTTCCCTAATTAGTTCTCCGAACTACAAAAAGCTCTGACTTCCATTAGGGATATGTAGGCATGAGGTTCACAAGGAATATCAGCGAGCTAATAAAAAACCAAAAATAGTCAGTCTGTCTTTTTAATTCAATTCAATTCCTTCTCCTAACACAAAGGAGAAACTTTCCCAATCAATAAGCAACAAACACAAACACATAGACACAGAGAAGGTTCTCGTAGAGTACTACGGATATGTAGGGTGCTTAAAACCTTCCCTATGTATAACCGACCTCCCGGACTCCAGAATTTCTAGTCTAGGTGAATCCACACACTTAGCAAACTCCTAAGGTTTATTTGAGATCTTTTTCCCCTTCCTCTTTCGTAGGATAATTAAAAAGTTCGTGTGCTATCGTAGGAAGAACTGAAACAAAATTCATCCCGCCACGGGCGCATTCTCCTACCAAATTTCGCGTGAAGGGTCTAACGTGCCGTCCTCCCAAGTGAAACGGGAAGGTAAAAAAACGACACCACACTATCCAAACCCGCACCCAAAATATCGGGTGGCACCCGAACCCGAACCAAAACCCAGTCAACCTGGGTTTCCACCCGTTGACTCAGGTTCGGGTGCGAGTGGGCCCCGCGGGTTTTGGTATGCTTGCCATCCCTAGTGAAACACAAAGTTGCTACAGTCTACTACCCATACTGCATTTGGCAAGCTGAAATCTCCAATAGGGAGATAAAAAGAATCTTAGAGAAAGTTGTTAATCCATCAAGGAAAAACGGGTCTAGGCATTTAGATGATGCCTTGTGGGCTAATAGAATTGCATATAAGACACTCATAGGCATGTCTCCTTACAGACTTGTCTATGGAAAGACATGTCATCATCTACCTATTGAGTTGTAGCATTAAGATTTTAGGGCAGCCAAAACCCTTAATTTTGGTTCATCCAAGGCTGGCCAAGCTAGATTGCTACAACTCAATGAACTTGAGGAGCTTAGGTTATTTTCCTATGAGAATGCGGAACTGTACAATGAAAGGACCAAGAAATGGCAAGATAGGAAGTTCCTAAAAAGAGAATTGAGTGAAGGACAACTTGTTCTCTTGTTTAACTCTAGATTAAAGCTATTCCCTAGGAAGCTTAAGTCTAGATGTTTTGGGCCCTTCAAATTGATTAAGGTTTATCCTCATGGGGAGGTAGATCTTTTAAATGAAAAAACAAGTGAGATTTTTAAGATGACTGGTCAAAGAGTAAAGATGTATCATGGTGAGACCTTGGACAATGAGAGGATCACCATTGATTTGATAGAGTATATTTGATCTGTGCTACAGTCAGACTACAAGACTCTAAAATAGCGCTACTGGGAGGCAGCCCAGCTTAACTTTCGTATTTTAGTGTTTTATTTTTTTTAGGTGATATGATAGAATCAATAAAGTGGTGAAGAGTCACTAACATATGCTGTCATGCCTTTTAAAATCTAGAGTGGGTCATGCAAAGAAAAGAAAGAAAGTTGGAATGTTAAGTCCTTTGAAAAAAGCATAAGAGAGGAAAGCGTATATGGACACATGATTGGCAATGTGAAGAAAGAGAAAGCCCTCACGCGTGCGTGGCACTAATTAGTTGCCAACGTGAAGTCACAAGGGGGACAAAGCATTTATTGCGCTTGCATGTTTTTAGAAGGCAATCATGATCAGAAAATAGCCTTACCATGCCCTAGGTTATCATGTAACCTCTCTTATCACAAATTCAAAAAATTTCCATCTTTTCACGTCAACCAAAACGTCTCTAACCTCTCCTCTCCACAAAATCCCACTACTTCTATAACTTCCTATCATCCCATCGTTATAACACCCATCACCACTTCTGTTTCCCAAACTCATAAAAATCTCTCTCTCTCACAAACCTTTGTTCCAAATAACCATCCCTTCCAAAATCCTAAGATGAAGCCCTCATACTCTCAAGTAAAAAATTTGATCACAAAATCACAACTCCTGCTATGGACATTTCTGATGACGAAGGAAGTGACAGTGAAATCTTCATCAACGCTAATGCAAAGAGAAGGTTCATGAGTTCCATCTCTAGTAGAGGAATTCCTTATGAACGTGGCTTCACTCTGAACCGAGAGGAAGAGAATATAGGTCCATGGAGGCATTGGTTCTCTAATCAAAATGAAGAAGTGGACAAAATGTGCCAACAGCCCGGACCCTACAACACACAGATGGTGAAGGAGTTTTATTCCAACCTAATAACCAACAATCTAAGGCATGAGGTAATGGTGAGAGGGTGTTATACCTCTTACTCAGAAGACACCATCAACATGATGTTTGGGTTGAAAAACCCTAACAACTTGTACCATGAGATTCTAGAGAGATCAAGAGAAGATGAATACGAGGTGTACATGCAATCTCTACGCAACCCTTAAACTGCCTGGGTAGAGGAGGCAGGAGAAAAAACTTTGAAAAGTATGGATTTGAGACCAGAGGAGAAATCCTGGTATCAATTCATCAAACATTCAGTGAAGCCGACCATGCATAATGAAATGGTCAACAAGTCCAGACTAGCGCTGTTACATTGCATCACTACTGGTGAGGACGTGAATATAGGAAAGATAGTTTTTCAATAGATTCAAGTTAGTGCCAAGAAGAAGGAATGAATGTTGTATTTCCCTTGCCTGATCACTACTTTATTTCTAAAGAAAGGATCGAAACACAAAGAAACTGATGAAGTGTGTACTGCTTCAACAACCTTCAACAAGAGCAGTCTGTAACTCCTCATGAAGCCAAGAGCAAGGAAGAGGATGGAGACAAGGCAATACTCAACAAAAGGAGAAATCAATGAAGAAAATGACAAGTTAACCTAAAAAGTGATCATGCAGATGCAGCAAGAACAAAGAGAGTACTTCAAGTTCCAAAAATCAAGATTTGATTGGGAATTTAAGGTGTATAGGATCATGGACAATGATGTGTCGGCTCATCGTTTCCTATACTACATCTTGGGGATGGACAAGTAAGAGGAAAGCAAGATCAACAAGGTTGAGAAGAGCATTAAGAAAAGAGAAAAATAAGTCGTGAAGGTGAAGCTAGTAAATAACCCAAGTGGATCTGTTTCAGGCATGCCTCAGGATGTCTTTCTTGAGAAACCAAAGAAGAAAAATTAGAAGGAAGCAGTGGGAGCCAAGGCTAAAAAGAAGAGAGAAGTGAGTCAGGTGTTACTAAAAGAAACTACTGATGATGAGGATGACGATAATGAAACTCTTGAAAAATTGCTGAAGCAGGAAGCCAAGGATCATAAGGAGATGCGTGCAGAAGCACCGGAAAAGGAGAAATCCCTTCCCTTGGCTGTAGAAGAGGCAGTAAGAAAAGTTGGGAAGAAATTATTGAATGAGGTTGTTGAAGTTATTAAGGAGAAGGAAAAGAACAAAAAAGGGGAGGCTGAAAAAGAAGGGAAGAAAACTGGAGACCTGAGTGTGTACGACTCTTCAGAGGAAGAGGAAGAAGAAGATAATAACTATGGAGACGAGGACAAGAAGGGGGAAGCTGGAAAAGAAGAGGCTGATGAGAATGGAGGAGAAGATGAGAAATAAGAGGAAGAATAATGAGAAGTATCAGCCAGTTCAAAAGAATTAGAGTTGACTGATGGATCTTCGGAGACCAATGCTGATGTGACTGAAAAAAGTCACTCCCAAGAAGGTTATGGGAACTACGAAGGTCAACACCCCTCCATCATCTAAGATAGTGGTCAAAAAGGCAACTCTAGTCAAGAGTCCTCCAAATCCAGAATCTCCCAAGCAAACACCAATCAAGTCATCCAAAGCTCAGGTTGCAGATGAGACTCCTGTGGTTTCTGAAGCACCATAGCCAAAGAAAGTGAAGCCGTCCCCCCTAAATCCTTCCAGGAAGGAGGCTCGCAAAAAGAAGAATAATGAGGTTGTCCGCAAAAGTCGCCTGAAGAGCAGCAGGCTTAATGCCTAGGTTGTAAGCCAGAGGAATGGGACACGCCTCATTCTACCAACTAAACGGTAAGGACATTGTCTTTGCTTTAAGTTTAGGGGAGTGGTGGCTATAGTAATGACTCTCCCTATCACCCACCATCATATCATATCTATCAATGTTTTTCAATTTTTATTTTTAATCCTTGTGAATGGCTATATCATCCTTTTTGTTCTTTTGTCTTTAAGTCTTATTGTTGGCTGCTTGCAGCCTTTTGATGATTAATGAAATGTTTATGCTTTTGTTGTTTTAATTTTCATGTTTATGCTAATATATATATATATATATATATATATATATATATATATATATATATATATATATATATATATATATATATATATATATATATATATATATATATATAATAAAACCAAAACAGAATACTCAAGTAATATCCCTCTTATGAAAAGACTGCTGTATAGACTTAGGGAATTTTTCTTAGGACTTTAACAACATAGGGAACAAAGACTTGAGGAGCACTTTGATCTTGATATTATGTTATATAGACAAGACATGTTATAACTTGAGTAGCCTATTAAGTGACCATCATGTGTGATAGAATTGATTTAGTTTTGATTATGGAATAGGAACTAGAATTAATACTTAGTGGGGTGATTGATACAATAATTATAAGGATTCTAACACTCTGGGAACACTGCATGTCTTAACAAATAAGCTCACCAATGTGTGTAATAGGAAGTTTCCAAAAGTGCACTCCTAAATAAAGCTCTTATGCCAAAATTTGGAAGAGCATTACTTTAAATAAGTTCTTGTGCCTGAAACCGGAGGAACTGTAGTTTGTCTTACCATAATTAGAAGGTTGGACTCATCACAAATGAGATCCCGTCTAGTGAAAAGGTGAGACAGCTGCAATTTGGTTTTTGATAAATAAAAAGCATGCAAGTGTAGGTCCTAGGTATAGGTTCAGAGAATTATAAAATCACAAACCCCATTCAAAGCTACAAGTCTAAGTTTCTGGACTATAGGAGAGAGCAAGCAAAAGTTGAAAATAGGCTAGTTAACTTAAGAGAAGACTTCTATCATGACAGGAAGTATTTGTAGCTCAAGGAACAATCGTTCATTATTGTGCCTCTAGTCTGAGTTATACCTATTTTTGAGACAAGTCCTTGGGAAGACAACTCTGAGTTGAAGAGAAATGGGTCTGATAAATGAGAGGGCGGTTTTTACTTGGTGTGTTATGTTTATCTTTTCCTGTCGCATCACCTGAGGATAGGTAATGGTTTAAGTTTAGGGGTGTGTTAACCCACATTTTGTGAGTTATTACATGCCTTTGAAGGTATTCATTATGTCTAAGACAGAGCTTATGTATTTTATTTTACAATGGAAGAAGATATGCTTCACTTTCTATTACATTGTCCTTTATCTATCAAGATTTAGGATATGATATTTGAATGGTTAGATGTGGAAGCACCTCATGCATTAGAGGGTTTAGCACACTTCAATTGGATCTCAAAAATCATGAAAGGAAAAGCGCCTAAACAAAAGGAACATGTGATATGGTTTGTTACATATTGGTGTATTTGGATAAAGAGGAACAATATTATTTTCAAATGAGAGACTTGTGATATAGGGGAGGTCATAACCAACATTAAACTAGTAACTTGAATTTGACATATAATAGGATTGAAATCTCGAGGCTCTAACAACTTTTACGATTGGTGCAAGGTTTCTATGGACTCGATAAAATTGCTTTGAAATCCCTATTGTATATGGGAGTAGTACCCTTGTACTCACATAATCATATATTGCTTATAAAAATATTCTAAAACATGTGTCTAACATACAAATATTTTGACTTGATCACCCAACTAACTTTAGCAAATAAGATGGAAATGAGGATATTAACTAATCTCATTTAGAATTCTTTAGAAACTTAACAAAAATCATACATTCATATCAAATATATCGATTAACGATATTTCATAAAATAAAGTTCTCTTAACTATTTTCATAACATTGAAAAATAAATTTGTGCCTAAATTATGCATTTAAAGTGTATTTATTAATAGTAAAAATTATGATATAGAGGAACAACCTTTTGAAACTATGATTATTATAAAACTATAAATATCCAGTGACATCTCAATTCAACTTTAAAAGCCACGACCATTGCATCAATCAAACATAACATGTTAAATTAGTTTATTTAATTTGAATTTAATATTTTCAATTTTTCAAATATACATTTTAAAAAATTTCTCTAATAGAAGCAAAGTCCTTTTTGTCATAGTGGATGGGTTAAAGTGAATACTGGTGGTGTAAAAAATGGGAAGAGGAGAGCTGATTGTGGGGGTATTATCAGAGGTAATGAAGGGGGATGGCTTGGGGGTTTCTCCAAGAGAATCGGTATTTGTAATGAGTTTGTAGCAGAGCTCTGGGGATTTATGAAGGAATTAAGCTGGCTATTTAGTTGGGCTTCAAGGCTATCGAGATACATTGAATCTCAGTTAGTTGTTCAAGCTTTCTATTCCAAAGATGTTTGTAGTGGAATTGGAAAGAATTTCATCTCTAATATCAAGTCTTTCCTCACTCAGGATAAGGAAAATCTGATTAAGCATGTGCATAGAGAAGCAAACCAATGCGCGATGCTCTAGCCAAGAATGACATTGATCTTCAGGAAGAATATTATTTCTTCAATGTTTGTCCCTCCTTTATAACCCCTTTCTTTAAAGATGACTTATTGAGAATCTCTTTCCCTCGATTAATACTGGTGTAATCTCTCTCTCTAGGGCTTTTGCCCTCCATTCAATGAAAAAAACTTTGATTGTTATAAAATTATAAATATGCAATGACATCTCAATTACACTTTAAAAGCCACGACCATTACATCAATCACACATTACATGTTAAATTACTTTATTTAAAATTAATTTAATCTTTTCAATTTTTCAAATAAATATTTTAAAAATTTCTCTAATAGAAGCAAAGTCCTTTTTGTCATATTGGGCATGGATTCAACAAGATAGATATTATATCATTCTTTGTTGATCCTTGGGAGTTAGTGTAGCAATCTTCATCTTTATAAAGCACATGAATGACACGTGATAAATTGAGAACTCGCATAAGGATAGGCTTTGGCACATCAGTTGAATCAAGAAGTTCTTCATTGGTATCCTTCCAAGCATTTGTAATTTGTCTTGAAAGTTCATGAATTGCATCTTCTCTAGTTACACCATGTTGATTCATGTAGCACTCAATAGAAGAGGCACCATGCCCTCTCTTCTGCTCAAACTAATTAAATGTAAAATAAAATATTAAACATGTAATTTTTAATATAATTTAAGGATTAAAGAAAGAAAATTTGTTAATTAATTCTTGTGCTCGATTACCTCATTGGAAACAATATCATCCATGAGTCTGGCAATTATTGATGAAGCATTAACAATTTTTGGGTTATTAGTTAACCATTTGAAAACTTCTTCTGTAGCAATGCTTCCCATTCCAATGAAGGATGTTGCTGTCATTAGATAGTAGCCAGAATTTACTATTCCAAGTGCCATGTATTCTTCCATTGTTGGTATATAATTGTTACTGAACCACTTGGCCTCGGTATAGTAGGCCTGGACCAATCTTTTCATCTGATGCAGACATTAAAATAATTTACAAAAAATAAATGAATTAGATAAAAAGTACTTAGAAAGAAGTAACACTAGGAAACGATGAAGAGTTATAATATTTACTTCATTTTTGACGTATATTACACAAAAAGCTCTTCCTTCTTTGACCATCTCTTGCTCCATTTCTTCAAAAACATTCAAAAGGGCTTTATAGCAAAATCTCATATATTTTGGTAGAAAATCCATGCAAGTGATATTCCACCTAGAATTTCAATTCAAAATAAGAGGTTAATAATTAAATTCCCCTCAAAATTTATAAGTGAAAAGTGGAAACTCCAAAAACATCAAACCTTTGAATTGCTTGAGTGAAAAGTTGTAGTTCTTCTATTGTACCATAATTATCATATATATCATCAATTACCGAGGCCAATGATATCACCTTGGTCATTATCTTTCTACCAACAGAATATTGAGACTCAAAATATACTCCCAATATCCAAAAGAATGCTTCAACTATTCTATTGCGTGCAAATGGCAGTTTTGTTGCAAAATCCAAATCTTTCCACCACCTAATTAATAATTAAAAAAAAAACAAAATAAGTTCAATAATCATATACCAAAACATGAGAGTTTATCTTACAAATAAGAGGTGAGAATATGTCCGGACAGACCTATTCAAATAAATATAAATAACTTTATTATTATTAACAATAATAATTAATAATAATTAAGTCATCATC